>NC_066523.1:11258017-11310517 GCF_024679095.1 Eriocheir sinensis | reverse complement strand
CCCCTCCGGCCACGGGATCTCAATAGCGACTTCCCCCCCGCTCAGGGCCCAGCGACACTCCGTGCGCTGCCGATGCACCGTCCTGAAATAACAACACATTACCGAAAAACCTTAATAAGATAAAAAAAGGAGCATGATGCACCTGATATAGAAAGCACACACACACACACACACACACACACACACTGTAGTATAGTGGTTGGTGCGCTCGTCTCACAACCGAGAGGTACCAGGTTCGATTCACGTGCTGATTCGTTTCTCCTTTTCGCCTAGCAGTGAATGGGTGCCGGGTATCGGTCGTAAGTTGTGTCCCGCCTCCCGGGTGTGTGGGGTGTGATGCAAGGTTCCAGCCGTACCCAAATGTCCGTCACCTTACCTTAGCTGCAAGCTCATGCGGGTGATCGCGATTCCATGTGATCAGTCCATGGTGAATTTCATGTTGAACTAATTGTATCTAGTTTAGTGATATCATCATAGATAACCTCTAACAGCCACACTCTGTGTGTGTGTGTGTGTGTGTGTGTGTGTGTGTGTGTGTGTGTGTGTGTATATGTGTGTGTGTGTGTGTGTGTGTGTGTGTGTGTGTGTGTGTGTGTGTGTGTGTGCGACATGACTATTTTCGTTCTGATTCATGTGTAGTACTGAAAATAGGAATTTGTAATTCATCGTTAGGAACCCCCACGCCAGCCCTGCGGCAGTTGGTACCCGTACTCGTGTGCTTGTGGACGATCGTGCATGCCCCCGTACTCAACCCTTATAAAGAGGCGAAGGCGGCGTTCCCTCTGGCTTGTGGGTGACCAGGCGTGTTCAGTAAGTACTACATAATACTAGGCATCACGTTCAGGGGAATCAAGCTACCCAGGCAGTCATGAGGGCTCTGAGAAGCTTCCAGGACTAAGACATTGGTGTTAGTTTGTCCTCTTGCCTGAGGTACCAACTTGGTCCGTAGCTGTTACATCTGTTCCTGATTGTATATAGCTGTGAGTTTCATTACTGTTTTCTTTTGTACTGCTCGTGAGGTGTTACGGTTTCAGTTTTGTTTGATTTACCTGTTGGGAAACTTGTAAAATAAAAGATACCTTTGCCACATCCTGAGGGTTGGTAAGACTGACTCCGGGCGGCTCGCTTCTCATTTCGGTGGACGAATCACGCACGCTTTGAATACTGCAGGTGGTTCACGAGTTATACATAGATTTGCACAAGTTATGTACTTACGGAAGCTGTCTTGTATAGAGCTACAGGAGCTGCCATGTACAGACCTACGGGCCTCTTGCAGACTCCTGTTCTAATGTACCTAAACCTATGAGTGAAACAACATCAAACGGCCACCAAGACGTTGCATATCTCTCTGCCTTAGGGAATTTCAGGGTGGAAATGGTGGCCGAGTTTGCTTTTAATATATGTATATGAATCAATAGTGTTGAACTGAACCACAGGAGATGCGAGCTTATTCCATTCTTGGAAAACAACAAAGGTTAACACATTTATTGCAGTTTGAATTCGTAAAACCATGAACTTAGATTTTTTAAAAGTCGACCTTTGGAGGCGTCGTTTCTCAGGACAATATATATTTACCTTTTATCGCATGGTTTATCATGCATGGAAGAGACAATCTTTGTTGTCCTACTTTGAACATCTAATTTAGCAATGTCCTCCGCATGGTTGGGATTTTTTTTTTCCAGATTTGTCTATTGATGAACTATTACTTAAGTCGTTATATGTAACAATTTTAATATTAAATACAAGATAGGGGCAGTATTTTTTAACCTGAAAACCTAACGAATGTTCTTCCCGACCCTTTCACCTTGTAACTCACATAGCTATACAGGGGATAAGAATAGGGAAAAGGCAACTTCCCTCAGGCGTGATCAGGCCCACCAACTGTGCACGTGTGGCGAGATGGATTGCTCGCAGCGTATTTACTGTCTTTTCCACAAAATCGTAGATAACACTTATTTCATGATAGAAGGTAACATGGATGTCTATTATTTGGAAACAAAGATAGCCTCATTTTGGTGTCTTAAAGGTTATATCAACAACTAGTTACTGAGTTCATGTTAATCATTATATATTTTGTATTTTTTTGCAGGCTTGGTTGGCTGTTGAAATGCAGACGAGGATATTTCATCGCTGTAGGTGAACTCGACAACAGCCGCGGCAGGGGTGACAACCGTGGCGGCCGTCAGCTCTCCCAAGCCTCCAGGTGAGTACCCCTATAGTGCCCAGGTGTACCGCATCCCTTCACACTTATGTTTCCACGGCGGTACATGGCTTGTGTCTTTCGCTACTTACCCTCTGCTGCTGATCCGTGCTGAACAGTTTGACGAACAAGTTGTTACATGTATGGAAAATGTTACGAATGCACTATTCAAAGGGGGTACAAGTTACATTCGTTTAGTTGTGTGGCAGCGATGGAATGAGTATTCTCGTGTGGCATTTTAAGCACTGTCAGGCGAGATGATGTAGCGGCACACGTAATGGCTGACGATGCGGCGGCCGGTCAGTCGGGTGAATGTAGGATGGTGGTGGGGAGGAGGAGGAGGAGGAGGGACACGTGCCGCTACCATTCCACTGACCGTTTCAATCCATTTTTTACCTCTTCCCTTGACCAGTGTTGCTGTCGTCTCAGTGAATGGTCCGCGAGAACATCTGAATGGACGGTCTGTGTCGGGGAGGGGCGGTGAATGCAAGGGATGGTCATCTTTTCAGCGCGCTAATGGCGGGTCAATGGGTGAATGGGTGTGAGCCCTGCAGTGGCCACGCGCCCACTCGGAGCCCAACATGATAGCAGCGTCAGGTGTGAAGGGGACCGGCGAGCCTCAGGTTTGCAGTATATTGGGGGTCATGACTCTGCACGATGCACTTTTTTTATCTACCATACAGTTGACAGCCGCCACTCGGTGCAGGAATAGACCTCTCGCCCTTATTTAGCTACCGTGAAGGGAAACGATCTGGCTTGCGTCACTGGTGTTGGCTTTTGTCTCTGTAGCAGTGTGTTTTTAACTGTTGTGCGGCTTTTGCCTCCATTGCATTGTGTTATTTAGTGATTTACCATGATGTAGGGATGGTGTGACGTGGTCGTAGGTGCTTGTTTTATTTTACAGTAGGGGAAACAACGCAAGGGCAAAAACAAAAAGAAAAGAAAAAATGCCCTCTCAGCACTGCTCCCATCAAAGCAAATAGAAAAGAACAGCCAAAAGAGAGATCAGAGAGAGAGAAAAGAGAGAGATGTGTTGAGCTGCATAGGCATAGGTGTGACCGTGACCGAGGGGTGGAGGGAGGAGCTAAGCGGAGTTCCTCAAAACCCTCCACGGAGTATTCCTGTCGCTCCCGCCGCCGCCGTGAGCCCTCGCAGCTATACTGTGTGCCGCGCCGGTGCACCTATGACCCTTACCGCCGCTGTGGGTTAGAACGACGTGATGTTAACCCTCGAAATTCATAGAAGCCTCTCGCAAAGCCCTCTAAGACGCATATAATGACTACATTGATTACAGAATATTACAATATAAGCTCCTTACCCCGCGACCAAGGTTCAGAGATGCCAAACTTTGATTAGAACAAGTGGTTGCGAATTATTGGTTGGCGGGAGGACGGAGGAGAGCAACAGGCCAATAACGAGGCGGAGACTGAGAGAAGAGCTGAAGGAGAAAGATCAGGAGGAGGAGGAGGAGGAAGATCGGAAGGAGGAGGAGGAAACTGAATGAAGGGAGAAATGCAGGATGACATAAAGGACATGTAGACAAGAAAAGATAATTTAAAAAAGTGAAAACAAAATGTGTAGGAACTAGGAATGAGGTTTTGATGATGATGGTGATGATGATGATGATAATGATGATGATGGGGAGGAGGAGGAGGAGGAGGAGGAGGAAGAGGAAGATGAGGATTATGAGGAGGGGGGAAAGGTAGAGGTGTTGAAGGTATTATTATTATCTTTGTTCATTTTCCTTAGTTTCCCCTTTTTGCTATACATTTTGTCTTGATTATACACACACACACACACACACACACACACACACACACACACACACACACACACACACACACACACACACACACACACACACATACACTTTTTTCCTACGTCTCAGAGTCCTACGTCCTCCTCCTCCTCTTCCTCCTCATTATTATTTTGTCTCCCGCCATTACTTTCTTCCTCCTTTTCTTCCTCCTTTATTTTACCTCTTGAAATGTACTTAAATATACTAACTCATTTCTCCCTTTTGTCATGTATTCTCCAATATCTACTGGTTCTCATTTTTTCCTTTTCTTCTCCCTTTCTTTCTCCCTCTATACTACTCTTCCTTAACGCTTTCTCATCTCACTTCTGTATCTTTACTTTTCTCTTTTCTTACTCCTCCTTCCAAACTGATTTGTCACACACACTTATCTTTTCGTTCATATTTCTTGATAATTTCCTGTATCTTCTCTTTACGCTTTCCTCCCACTCTTTTTCTTTCCCTTCCTTGTTCCTGTTATACCTTCCCCTCACCACAACAATTACGTTCTTCTCGTGTTCATCTTCCTGGTTGCGTTGAATCTACTTTACTTATGATATTCCATTCCTTCTGCTCCT
The DNA here is from genome assembly GCF_024679095.1 of Eriocheir sinensis. Lineage (NCBI taxonomy): Eukaryota > Metazoa > Arthropoda > Malacostraca > Decapoda > Varunidae > Eriocheir > Eriocheir sinensis. Next base: position 11,305,944 of record NC_066523.1, on the reverse strand, counting down.
TTTCGTTAGTCTCTCTATATTGTTACCGGCTGCTTCCATTCTAATCCTGATAACATTCATTTCCTTTCACTTCTTTGCGTTCCTCTCCCTTTCCTGTTTCCGGTTGTCCTCCATTCCTTTTTCCTCATAATATTCCTTTTCTTCAACTCGTTTACGTTCTTCTCCATTCCCTGTTCCCGTTTGCCTTCCATTCCATATAATATTCCTCTTCCTCTATTCCTTTTCGTTCGTCTCCCATCGCTGCTCCCTTTTCCCTTCCCTCATTGTGTTTCGTCAGTGGCCGCCGAGTAAGTCTGCCAATCATCCTTTTGCCTCAGCGCTACCCTCCCACATCATTATCCCTCCTCTGCCTTGCGGGAGCTCGGGTACAGGGTCGTCGCGCTGTTCAGGGGGCGGGAAGGACTTGTACTTGGACGCTGGGTGGTGGTGAGAGGGACAAGGGGCGGTGGTTGGCTGTACTGGAGTGTTCGTATCTTTGTGTCCGGGTCCAGTTGGTTCAAGAGTTCGTGTGGAGAAATTGTTATAGTTTGTTTTTGTTTAGTAGCTATTCCTTGGTTCGTGGTGTGTTTGTTTGTATGGGGTATTGGGGTGGGGGGATATTTGTGTGTGTGTGTCTGTGTGTGTGTGTGTGTGTGTGTGTGTGTGTGTGTGTGTGTGTGTGTGATAAGGGAATTGAAGGGGTCTGAGTGTGTGCTAGGGGGTGGATGAATTTTTTGTGTGTGTTTCGATATGGGATACTTGTTGTTGTGGTCGGCGTGATGTCTTTGTTGTTGTCTTTATTGCTGGCATTGTCAGGATTGAAGCCTCGATATACTGAAGTGTTCTGAATCGTGTGTGAGTAAGTTCACCGAAGCCGGGTTGTAACAACTCGGTAACGCTTGCTTACGCCCCAGAATGTGAGGGATCCGAAGCATGGCCCCGGAAGGATGCTGTTCTACGCACCAAGGCTAAGCGCCCCATGTCGTGTGGCGTAACTGTTTTCACCCCTTTTAATGGTACATATATTTTAATGTAATGTTATGTCGAATCTCGGATAAAAGGTGTCTGCAAGAAATTTTCTAAATTTATTTTCTTATTATCTGTGAATAGAAAATTACAGACCACGAAGTACTCTCATTACCAAGATGTTTTGTTTTTCTTTCGTGCATATTTACCTGGCGGTGTGAGCAGCGGCGGTGCCGGGATGGTGGCGAGAGTGTGAGGGAGGCGATGAGTGTGTTTCCTCTTCCTCCTGAGTCTCCTTGTGTGTGTGTGTGTATATATATATATATATATATATATATATATATATATATATATATATATATATATATATATATATATATATATATATATATATATATATATATATATATATATATATATATATATATATATATATATATATATATATATATATATATATATATATATATATATATATATATATATATATATATATATATATATATATATATATATATATATATATATATATATATATATATATATATATATATATATATATATATACACATTCTGCTGGAAGTATGCCTTCATACAGCCTGTACTTTAAGAAGGGTGACCGCTCCAATCCCTCAAACTACCGTCCTATTGCTTTACTTTTTTGTCTATCTAAAGCTTTTGAATCAATCCTTAACCGGAAGATTCAGCACCTTTCCACTTATGACCTTCTATCTGATCGCCAGTATGGGTTCCGTAAGGGCGTTCTACTGGTGATCTCCTAGCTTTCTTAACTGACTTGGTCATCCTCTCTTAGCCGTTTCAGTGAAACTTTTGCTATTGCGCTGGACATATCAAAAGCTTTTGATAGGGTCTGGCACAAATCTTGCTTTCTAAAGTACCTCCTACGGTTTCTATCCTTCTCTGTACCTTTATCTCCAGTTTCCTTTCTGACCGTTCTATTTCTGCCGTGGTAGACGGTCACTGTTCTTCCCCTAAATCTATTAACAGTGGTGTCCCACAGGGTTCTCTCCTATCTCCCACTCTTTTTCTGTTGTTCATTGATGATCTTCTTTCCAAAACGAACTGTCCTATCCATTCCTACGCCGATGATTCCACTCTGCATTATTCAACTTCTTTTAATAGAAGTCCCACCCTTCAGGAACTTAACGACTCAAGGCTGGAGGCTGCAGAACGCTTAGCCTCAGACCTTACTATTATTTCCGATTGGGGCAAGAAGAACCTGGTGTCCTTCAACGCCTCAAAAACACAGTTTCTCCACCTTTCCACTCGACACAATCTTCCAAACAACTATCCCCTATTCTTTGATAACACCCAGCTATCACCTTCCTCAACACTAAACATTCTCGGTCTATCCTTAACTCAAAATCTCAACTGGAAACTTCATATCTCATCTCTTACTAAATCAGCCTCCTCGAGGCTGGGCGTTCTGTACCGTCTCCGCCAGTTCTTCTCCCCTGCAAAGTTGCTGTCCATATACAGGGGCCTTGTCCGCCCTCGTATGGAGTATGCATCTCATGTGTGGGGGGGCTCAACTCACACAGCTCTTCTGGACAGAGTGGAGGCTAAGGCTCTTCGTCTTATCAGCTCTCCTCCTCATACTGATAGTCTTCTACCTCTTAAATTCCGCCGCAATGTTGCCTCTCTTTCTATCTTCTATCGATATTTCCACGCTGACTGATCTTCTGAACTTGCTAACTGCATGCCTCCCCCCCTCCCGCGGCCCCGCTGCACTCGACTTTCTACTCATGCTCATCCCTATACTGTCCAAACCCCTTATGCAAGAGTTAACCAGCATCTTCACTCTTTCATCCCTCACGCTGGTAAACTCTGGAACAATCTTCCTTCATCTGTATTTCCTCCTGCCTACGACTTGAACTCTTTCAAGAGGAGGGTATCAGGACACCTCTCCTCCCGAAACTGACCTATCTTTCGGCCACCTCTTTGGATTCTTTTTAGGAGCAGCGAGTAGCGGGCTTTTTTTGTTAATGTTTGCCTTTTGTGTGCCCTTGAACTGTCTCCTTTGCTGTAAAAAAAAAAAAAAAAAATATATATATATATATATATATATATATATATATATATATATATATATATATATATATATATCATCGGATTGTCTTATTTTTCAAAAACCCATTGCACCGTCGTTTGCCACAACCATCACGACAGTCTGTCGACTGAAACATTTAAAACTTCTCTCTTAGCTCGCTACCTACTAGATTTTTCTCATCTTCCTATTCTTTGCTTTTCTCCTTCATTCCTGTATTTCGATATCGGTGAAGTGTCGTCCGTCTTTTGGCTTATAACATTCGGGTCACCTTCATTGATTCATATAATAATAATAATAAAAAAAACACGCCTCGGGGAGGCGACGGTTGAATGTTGGCAGGCGTCCAGGAAGACGCATGTTCACGTCACACCCGCCGCCACAAACAAACTGACAATTTTTCAATCACCGCTGAGTGGCCACCCATCAACACGGACTCTTAGATTCTCTCTAAAAGAGGACCAAAGATGAGCTCTGGGGAGCAGCATACCAAGCAGGATGGCACCACTATAAACACTTGCCTCGCCATAATGGGGTGGGCTGACCATCAGCCTACCAAAAAAGACTACCGGTGTGGTGTCATGAGACATCCCAAGATCGTGAGACATCACATCCTGAATACATATATGAATTTCGACACGGTACCGTGTCTTTTGTCGACTGCTTATCGGGATCTGTCCCACCCAAGTTTATTTATATTATTATGAAACCAAAGGATGACGTATGTATGTATATAATCTACGATATGAAATAATCACTTCTTCTTGTGACCTGTCTCAACTTTGCATCGCTTTTTAGGTCCTCCTTGGTACTTATTTACACTTAGACGCTTCACTTAGTGAAGTAAGAAAGATTGGGTTCCACGATGCGAAATTAAGGATGAGATGTCTAGACACCGGATGACAGATGATTACACACCGGTGCCAAAGGCGAAACGTAAAACAAAAGTATTCTAAGACGCTTTGGACTGTCACAACAACCATTTCCAAGGCCAAAGATGATAGGTTTGGTTCTCCAGAGTGTTCCTCACGCTCATGGTACAGAAGCTTTGTCACAGCCACCACCAGGGTCATAAACTATACATGGAAATTTCAACACAATGCCTACGAGTCATGTCGCATGCAGATAGTGCATCGAAATGTCTATGAAGATTATATTACTAAGACTTTTCATAAAATCATCTCCCTTCCTCCCATTGATTGTCCTCTACCTCTTGAAAAGCCACCGCAGTATTGCTTCCCGTGCTGTCTTTCTGCCAATATTGTCAATTTAACTGCCCTCCGTCGCCTTATTCTCAACTACTCTTTCGTCAGGTCACCCAGGATCTCTAGGTCCTTGTAGTCGGATATTCAGAGGTGTTACCGGCTTCACTAACTTCCCACATCGTTCCCTTTTCTAACCTTTCCTTCCTCGTGTTCCCATGCCTCCTATAGCACATCTACAGTTCGTATCCTCACCTCTAACCCTTTAACTAACTTCTTTCATCGTTCTCTCTTCAACTCTTTCCTTCCTCGTGTTCCCAAGCCTCCCATAGCACATCTACAGTTCGTATCCTCATCCTGCACCTGCGTGTCACTTTCATTATTGAACAGGTGAGGCGTGACGTATTTGTGACGTGTATCCACCCCCACTCCACTCCTGGCTTCCCCTACTCCCCACCCCTCCTTTCCTCCTTCCATTCTCCTCCTTCTCCCCGTACTCTCTCCCCGCTCTTTCTCCCCATATCTGCCCTCCTCACCCCAGCTCTCTCTCTCTCTCTCTCTCTCTCTCTCTCTCTCTCACTTGCGATGCAATGATATGAATACATGCACACGTATGACTTGAATTAATGGCATGTAAATATAAATTATATGAAGTCTGCATCAGCATCAACAGTGATGACGAGGATGACCTGTTTGTTGATGGTGATGAATTTTGAAGTAATATATGTGGTCAGTTATTTATTAAACTTAATCCACCCATCATATACTCTGTCTATTTTTGTGGTGCTATGACTTTTAACATAGCTATCTACATGAACACATATCGTAAAGCAGTCTTTCCTAATATCAGAAGAAAATTTTCATATATTTCTCCAGTTTCGTTTCACGTCTTTACTCTGCAATGAATTCTGCTTCAATTCCATCCTTATTCCTTTCCGTCTCTCTTACGCGATTTCATAAATGATCAAGCGTCATTTGTGCTTCATCCCATCATACGCTCAACGTAACCTGTGAAGGAAGGTCATATACTCGTACAACTCTTTCAATGGTTGTATAATTGCCAAACAAACCTCATACAGCACTTAAGCAACATCCAGTTACCTGAACAGGAATCAGGGTCGTGCATAAAACACCCTACCATACTTGGTATACTTTTCGAGTTATCCGCCATTATAGACAAGTCATATGTGCAAAGCTTCACATCGCATGTGTACTGAGAGAGAGAGAGAGAGAGAGAGAGAGAGAGAGAGAGAGAGAGAGAGAGAGAGAGAGAGAGAGAGAGAGAGAACAAATGGGGAGAAAGAGGGCGGGGAAGAGAGGGTGCGGGGGAGAAGGAGGGAAAGTATGGGTAAGGGGAAGCCAGGGTGGAGGTAGGTGGTGGATACGACGTCACAAATACGTCACCTCACCTGTTCCAATGTGTAAGTGGCTCATGCAGGTTTTGCCATCACAGTCAGGAGTAAACGCCATAATTAACTGCATCTATATGCACAATAGCGCCAAAAAATTAGCGGAGTGGAAACAATCTGTGCCAAAATCCCATGCTGATACGAGTCTTCGTTTGAAAGATATTTGCGAAAAACGGTATGTCACAAGGTCTGCTATAGATAGTAAGTGAGAGAAGGAGCAGAATAGGTCAGATAGGATCGCCTCCATGTCGCCCACCATCACCAATGAAACTCTAATCTCCCCTCAGGCCCCTCTTTGGGTCCAGACACGTGAGGCCTCTCTCTCTCTCTCTCTCTCTCTCTCTCCATTGCAGCGCCAACGAGATTAATGATAAGTAGTAATAGTAATAAATGATTTTTAAAGATTAAGTGACGAGTCAAAGGTAGATGCTTTGTTAAGAAAACGATATTAGGCTATAGGGAAAATTAAGATGAAAATAGCATTGACCAAAAAAAAAAAAATAGGTAGAAGAATAACAATATCAACAGTTTCTTGCCCTGCCTCACCCCCCGAACACACCGCTGTAATGTAACTTCGACTCATCCCCGAAAATCACCCCTGACAACGGAAAACGAAAAGATGAACGAGTAAGGTAAAAAATTACTCTTCCTCAGCCAGTCACTGGCACTTAGAGACACTCGAGCCGCTCTAATTGTGCTGTAGTGGCGAGCTGGTGCGAGTGAGTTTGTGTAAATTGCGAGAATTATAATGCCCCTAAGTCTCACACACACACACACACACACACACACACACACACACACACACAGTTACTCTTCAAACCCATTGCAGAATTAGACTTACACACACACACACACACACACACACACACACAGTTACTCTTTCAAGCCGATTACATAATTCACTTACACACACATACACACACACACACACACACACACACACACACACACACACTTTCCCTGACACAAGGTATACAGAACGACTAGCTATTACTTCACTCATGCCATTTATACATAATTAGCTGGACATAATAACACATACACACACATTAGAACATTGTCATACCTTTTCGCTATCCTTGTCATCTAATATAAATGGTGAACGATGAGTGATGGCGAGGATTTCCAACGATTAACATAAGAAACTAAATATCTTAATACACACATAAACCACGGGAGGAAATGTCACAGAGAAGCTTTTTAACACATTCACTATACCTTCCTATACCACTTTGAATGACCGTAAATACCGACGGATAAGTTATGGTGAGGATGTTGAACGATTAAGACAAGAGAAATGCAACGCTGCTACGGACATAAACCACGGGAGCCAATAACACAGGAGGGAAGCTGAACCCATCCTCCTCCACCTTCGTAACGCGTGATGGCTGACCAACAGTGAGTGAAAATGGAGATGTTCATGAAGATAGGCAAATTACACAGCAACCATAGGAGTATATACACAGAGATATCAATATATATTCACCATATATATATTCATTTATCCTCCTGACGGGCATATGGAGGGTGATCGGTGACGGATGACGCGGATGACGAGCGATAAAGTTCAGACACAACACACGACAAATATACGCGCGAGAGACACCGCCTGCCTTTGCTCTCAATACGATGATCCGCTTCCCTACCCTCCCCTTGTCTGGTCAAGAGCTGGTCAATAGAAAGGTCTTTAGTCAGTCGAATAGAAAAGCAGTGATAGTTTTAACCACGTACAAGATATATATATATATATATATATATATATATATATATATATAAGAACGTAAAGGTGAGTCTGCAAGAGGGGCTGGGTTCCTATACAGCTCCTGTACACTCAACCCCACCTACCTCACCATCCATGGCTTTATCTAACCTTCTTGAATGTATCTATGGTATTGCTTTTAACCCACAACATGGCTCCCACCCTGTTCCATTCTTGCCCACCACTCTATTAGTGAACCAATTCTAGCCTATGTCTTTGTTGAATCTGAATTTGTCTAACTTAAAACCATTGCCACGGTCCTACCTGGCTCTTTCACTCTTATCAAAATTTTATTGACATCCCCTTTATTGTGTTAAATCCCTTCATCCATTTATAAACTTCGATCAAGTCTCCTGCACCCTTCGCCTTTCTAGAGAGTGTAGATTTAACTGCTTTAGCCTGTCTTCATGAAGGCAAGTTCCTCACCCCTGAATCATCTTTACGTCATCCGCCTCTGGACAGATTCTAACATCTTGATATCCATTCTATAGTAGGGGGACCAGAACTGAACTGCATAATCGAGATGAGGTCGAACTAGTGCTAAGTAAAGTTTGAGGATGACTTCAGCGCTCCTATTGCTCACGCTTCTTGAGATGAAACCTAGTACTCTGTTTGCCTGATTTTAGCCTGAAATGTACGAGTCTTGAGCCTAGGACGGAGGTCAGCAGCGCTCACTAGGACTCCTAAGTCTCTCTCCCAGACCTGCTTAGAGGAGTGTCATTTAAGGAGTAATTGTGTAAGAGGTTATTCCTACCTACACTCAAAATGCTACACTTCCCGACATTGAATTCCATCTGCCACTTCCTCGCCCAATCATATAGTCTGTCAAGCTCATCCTGGAGAACGGTAGCGTCGCTGTCTGATTGGATTACTCTACCGATCTTGGTATCATCTGCGAACTTACTGACATCGCTACTAATTCCTGTGTCCAAGTCATTGATGTAAATAATAAAAGCAGAGGACCCAGCACCGACTCTGTGGGACTCCACTCGTAACACTGCCCCATTCAGATTTCCTACCATTGATTTGCACTCTGCTTCCTACCACTGCAGCCACGCCCTGATCCAGCTCAAAACTTTCCATCTACGCCGTGAGCCTGTAATTTTAGTAATAGCCGGTGATGAGGACTTTGTCGAACGCTTTACTGAAATCTAGATATAATATGTCATAGTTTTCATCTCTGTCCACCGCCTCGATCACTTTAGTGTAGAAGGACAACAGGTTAGTAAGGCAAGACCTACCCTTTGTGAACCCATGTTGTAGAGTCATGAATTAAATTATGCTTTTCTAGATGGTCCTGAATGCTCCTGGCTATAATCGACTCTAACATCTTTCCCACAACTGATGTTAAGCTAATTGGGCGATAGTTTGAGGTGGCTGACTTGTTCCCTTTGAAAATCGGCGTCACATTAGCTACTTTCCATTGATTGGGCATACCCAGAATTTACCGACATTTTAAAGATATCGGCAAGAGGGCCCACTAAGGACTTCTTGCACTTTTCTATATATATATATATATATATATATATATATATATATATATATATATATATATATATATATATATATATATATATATATATATATATATATATATATATATATATATATATATATATATATATATATATATATATATATATATATATATATATATATATATATATATATATATATATATATATATATATATATATATATATATATATATATATATATATATATATATATATATATATATATATATATATATATATATATATATATATATATATATATATATATATATATATATATATATATATATTATGTTAATTGTCTAAGAAATATTCGAACGCTAAGCAGTTGTTTTCATATATCACTGCCAGCCAATCAGTGGTCCTGGCTCGTTATTTTGCATGTTGGGTACGTGTACTTGTTGTGCACCTGTTTTGAAGGAACAGAGATTGAAAACGAGGTACTCAAAAGGGAGAAGGTGTCACAGCACCCGTGCTGCGCCTTGGCTGACGAGGAAGGCGGAGCGAGGCACAGCTGCCGGAGGTCCTTGTGTGACAATGCCGCCATTGTGCAGCAGAGGTGTTGTTGTTGTGCCGTCGCCGCCTCCGCCGCTGTCATTGTCTTGGCACTGAGTGATGTAAGAGGCGGCGGCGACGGTTTGCACCGCCATAACATCACTTAGGGAGTAATTGCTCATTAGCAGGTGTTAGTGCCCCACGCCAACTGTTATTATAGGCGGCGACGGGGCGAAGGCGGCTACGGCACCACCTTCGTTAGGCGACACACTCCCATTAGCACCCCAGATCACCTCGACTCCTCCTCTCACAAGACCTGCAGCGCCGGGCCCGACAAAACACCTGCATTAACGCGCTTCACTCTTCAGAGGCACATAACTCTGCCTGAGTGTGCTGCGTGTTTCCTGTATTAATATGTGTTTCGATGTTCCTGTTGTCACCGAGTTGTTTTTATGATTCTTCTAGAGAACCCGGGAACCCCGTCTTACCCAACGAGTCTCGTGGTTATAATATCGCTTCAACTCGATTATCAAAGAAGTAGGGCAAGAGGCTGTAAATTTTGCCCCCCATAAAGATAACAGCATTTTAAAACGCCTCCTTATGACATTAAAACCAACATTTCCAGAGACGTGTTTGGGAAAAGGGGAGAGAGGGAATAAGATAATTATCCACCTCCTGATAATCTGTGTGTCGACCTGTCAGTGTGCCACCCTGAGGCGTGATTGGCATATACAGTAATCCCTCGTCTATCGCGGGGGTTAGGTTCCAGAACTCCCCGCGATAGGCGAAAATCCGCGAAGTAGCGACCTTATATTTTTTTATTATTTATATATGTTTTAAGGCTTTATAAACCCTCCCCACACTCTTACAAATCTTTCCCACACTCCTACTGACCTTTCCCACGTTCTTATAAACACTTCCTACAACGTTTCGTTGTTACAACGCGGTCTCAATAAATGATTCTTTAATTCTTGTTTCGACTTTCGACATCTGCTTCGTAAATACGAACTTCGAGCAGGAATTAGTTTGGCGGGCCGGAAGAATACTCAGAGAAAGGACAATATGAGCGTAGCTCACTTCTTTTATATCACAATTAGTTAAATACGGAAGGGGAAATGGAGGAGAGGGACAGAGTGAGTCAAGATAAAAATACAGATAGAGGATGTAAGAAGGGAGAACAAGGAAAAGTAGTGGAGGAAACAGGGAGAGATAAGGAGGATGAAAACAAGAAGGGTGTGGGGAGGGCGGGACAGTGGGGAGAGTCATGTCAGGTCCTGAGGGAGAGTCAGGTGAGGTCCTGAGGGAGAATCAGGTCAGGGCCTCAGTCAGGACATGACCTGACTCTCACTTCCGCCCCTCCCTCCCCACACCCTTTCCATTTCACCTTCTGTGTTTGTGTGTGTGTGTGTGTGTGTGTGTGTGTGTGTGTGTGTGTGTGTGTGTGTGTGTGTGTGTGTGTGTGTTTTACACACACACACACACACACACACACACACACACACAGAGAAGGGGAAATGAGACGGGTGGGGATGCAGTGGCAGAGGGAAGAGTCAGGTTAGGTCTGCCCCTCCCTCCACACACCCTTCCCATTTCCCCTTCTGTGTGTGTGTGTGTGTGTGTGTGTGTGTGTGTGTGTGTGTGTGTGTGTGTGTGTGTGTGTGCGTTCGTTCGTGCGTGTGTGCGCGCGTATGCGTGCGTGCCTGCGAGCGAGCGAGCGAGCGAGTGTGTGTGTGTGTGTGTGTGTGTGTGTGTGTGTGTGTTCATATAATGTAATGAAGAAAGGGAGGAAGAGTGATAGAGTGAGAGACAAGACTAAAGATAAGAGGGTGTGAGAAAGGAGGAAACAAGGGAAATGGGTGGAGGAAATGGGACGGGAGAAGAAGAGAGAGGTAGGGAGGGTCAGGTAAAGCGAAGGAATAATGCCAGACACTTGTACCGGCAACACCGGCTCTGTTAGGGTTTGTTATGGGAGACTCAGATTGCTGGAAGGGTAAAACGAGTGTGAAGGGGAGCTATGGAGAACTTGGGGAAGAGGCGGGTATCTGAGGGGGAGGCTACTATAGTGGTAAACTGTAGCAGGACGAGGGGGAGGAGGAAGGGGCTTATCAAATACGGTGCAAGTAGACCTGGAAGAGTACAGATACAAATACAAAGTACTGTAACCCCGACACTTAAGACGCAGGGAATTGAGACCGCCATAGTTGTTGTTGTTTTAAGACAGTACACTGACTAATTTGGATCTGAATACCACCTTCCAGAGAGTGTGCGGTACTCTGAATCGGGTTCAACAGCAAACTGTCACGACTGAGCTTTGAATCAAAATATGTCATGAGTAGTTCATCTTTCTCTTTAAGATCAGTCCCAGGTCGAAGAGAAGAAAATATAGGGAGTTAATGATGAAGGTGAAAAAGGGTTGAAGGAAAACTGCTGGAAGAGAATAGTAGAGGCCGAGGAAGAGCAGCAGGAGGAGGAGGAGGAGGAGGAGAAAACACGAGAACGTACACATATAGAAGAGCAGGCAAAATATAGCCTATTGGCTTATTACGAGGCTTTCTGTCTAAAGTGATTAATAAGTTCATTGGGCCTGTCAGTGACCTCCGGAGCAGATTAAAGCACTTGCTCTATGAACGTGCGGGAACGTTCAATTCACTCCTACCGCAACAATAATAACCTTTAATGCAATCTTTAAGAGTTCATCGTTTCTGCATTAAACATGTTTTGCAGGAAGTTTGTTCCAGAGGCGGATGGCTCGATTCTAGAAGAAAAAACACGGTAGGAAGAGGAGAGGGTCGATTGGAGAAATTAAGGACAGTGTAAAAAATAAATCAAGATACCACTTTGATGGATACACACACACACACACACACACACACACACACAGGCACGGACACACACACACACACAGGCACGGACACACACACACACACACACATACACCACCCCCACAGATCCCCCCTCACACACGCAGACCCCCACCCCACCTCCACAGAATCCCACCCTCACCCACACCCACACAAATCAGTTTAAAAGTCGGCCTTGAATCATCACGGCAGCTCGTGGAAACAGTGAGTCAGTCAATTTTTCAGCCAGCACGTCGTTCATAACATTAGCAGAGGGAGCAGCAAGTCCTCGCCAGCCATGCAAAGTGTAACGTTTTTTCCCCTCACTCAATCACTCACTCATCGGATCAGTCAGTCATTGTCACGGCGGCAATGGTGGGGGTGTGGGAAGGAGGGAGAACAGGAGAGAAGAAAACGGGAATAAGAAGGGGAGGGAAAAGAGTAGGTTACGTGCGGGAGGAATAAAGGAAGGGAGGAGAAAGGGTTCATGTATAGCAGGGGAGAGAAAAGGTAAAGGGTGAGGAGAGGAGAGGGGATGTAATAGAGGAAGAAATCAAGGGACGGAGGGAAGGTATCGTCTTGTAGAGAAGGTTGAAGAGAGGAGGTAAAAGGAGATGAAAAGAAAAGAGTAGGTTACTGAGGAAGAAATCAACTGACGAAGGGAAGGTGTCTTGTAAAGAAGGGAAGAGGAGAGGAAAGAGGAAGGGGAGAAGAAAGTTATACGGGAGAAATGAAGGCACAGGGGGAAGGAGGTAAGGTTGAAGGGAAGAGGTAAGAGGAGAGAAAAGGAGACGGGAAGAGGAGGTTATAGGGGAAGAAATCAAGGGACGGGGAGGTGGCAAGGTGAAGAGAAGAGGTAGAAGAAGAGAAAGCTATAGGGGAGAAACGGAGGGAAGGAGGTGTCTGGTATAAGGCCGGCATCACCCTCCTCGCAGCGGCCATGTTATATTCATACACGCCCTAAATTCCTCCTTTGACTCGATAAAATCTGTGTCATTTCCCCGCTGCAGCGCTGAGGAGTGGCGGCTGACAGGTGACGGCCGTGGCGGGAGAGGGACGCAGCCTTGCACACTCAGATAAGGGCCTCGCCGCCGCCGCTCCCTTTATGCTGCTCTCTCTTAAGATACTCGTGCGATGACACCCTTTTGCCCCAATAATTGACGTCGAGGCTGACAGGTTGGCTGGCTGACTGGCTGACGGTGGTACGGCTGATGTCTGATGTGTCGGAGGAAGTCAGCGTGGGTGTGAGGTATGTCTGTGGGAGGATTACTTACAGGGGACGGGAGGGAATGTTGGGTGTTGGAGTATAGGGGGTTGATGGTGGGAGGAAGTTAGCGTGGGAGTGAGGAGTGGGTGTGGGAGGAATGCATACAAGGACCGAAGTGTCTGTTGGTGGTGATGGTTGAGGAATAGGTTGATGTGTCGGCGGGAGTCAGCGAGCGTGGGTGTGAGGGTAGTTAGCGTGGGGGATATACATATATGGGACGAAAGTGGGTGTTAGAGATGAGGGTTCGTGTTTTATTGGCAGTGTTCTGGTCGTGGGTTGGGAGGATCGAAGTGTGGCGGTGTGTTTAGGTGTGGGTGAAAGGGGGAGGGTTGGGGGGGATAGGAGAGTAGGGGTGTTGATCTTCGTGAACTCATTGCGGCTCATGAAAATTTAGACCGACCTCGACCATCAGTGTTTAATCAAATGAGAACTTATCTTCGTGACAGAAAAAAATGAAAAAAGATACCTGTGTGCAGGATCATGATTGGTTTGACAGTAACTTGACATGAAAGAAAAAGGCCTTAAGTTTACACCTTAATCCATAGATTATTGTATGATGAAAACATTAAATGAACAGTAACATGGGCTGGAATATATGCAGTGACAGAATTTTGCGCATCTTAGAAGATAGAAAGTAATACATTATTAATTTCTGTCCTGGATGGAAGGAAATAAAATGATCTACTTAGGATGGAGGAGACTGACACGGCCGCTCGTCGGGAGGGTTGTCACTCGTCAGTATACATGGTGAAATAAGCCGATGAGGCTCGCTGATCACCATCTGTTGGTGTCTAACAGGGATCCTTTCTCCTCCTGACTCTCTGGTGGAGCAGTACGATCCCGCATACTCAAGAAAACCAAGGAAGGAGTGTTAGGCAGGAGCAAGGCAGCACTGGGGGTCCATCATGCTGGCGGCAGCACCTAGCAAATAGACCTTTATATACGTAGGTAACGTCATACATCAATTAAGGCACTCTTGTTAAGAAAGGAAACTAGAATAATATAAAAAGAGACTGCCAGGGAATGAGCCATCCTAGGAGTGTACCGCAGTTCACGGCCGAGTCAGTCACTGCTTGAAGATGTGACTGTTGTGTTACTCGGATCGTTTGTCTGATTACCATCTTCAGATGAATCAGTGGATTGAATCAAGAGTTGCTTAAATGCATATGGACCGGCAGATTCAATATGCTTGAGGGAGTGAAACAGAAATGAGGTTGAGAAGTGATTTATGTGGTAAACTGAATTCATGTTTATTCATTTATTCATAGGCTTGTCAGGAGTGTACCGCCCTGTTTGTCCGGGGACCGAGGACGGGGGCGCGGCTCGGTGGACGGGTGGCTGCGTGTGCCCCGGCATGAGTGACCAGCGGGGCCGCGCTGGCTGAATCCCTTACTTGTGTTTTTCCCTGGTTCGTGAAGAAGGGAGGCTGCGCGACGTGGCAATTTTGGTTTCTCGTATATAAACATCACGTACGAATGAATGAAGCATTTGACTCGTGGCTGCGCGGTTGAATATTAATATGTAAATTTAGTGAATGCATTAAAGGCTATGTCGTACGCAGTTCGGAAGTTTATTCAATGATCAAACAAACCATTTTCGTTAAAAAAGTTAACCCTTCAAACACGGGTGCCGCCATACAAAGGACCTGCGCGCGTCTGCCTCTTGCTCGCTGAGCTCCTGGGCGTGTTCACCTGTTCTTTGCTATATGTATGTAGCGAAACCTGAGATCTTACGAGTGTATCCTTGGACGTTGAAGGTTTTGCCTCTCGCTGCTTCTGAACGACATGTATGATTTCAATTTTAATCTTTTGAGTAAAGGACGAGGTTGAAATCAATTACCAAAGTGGAGCACTGGAGTCGACGTGCTGCTCCGAACCTGGTTGCCTCCCGCGCCTGGCTGTGCTGCTCCAGTCCCAGCGTGGAGCAGCGACCTGAAGTGGGGACGAAAACTCAACAATCACGTAGAGTAGGCTGAACCAATAATGAAACGCCAGAATTTTTCTCTTCACTATCCTCCAACACGACCACCGCGTGTAACGAAACACTCGAGATATAATCCAGACAAGGAAAGGTTTGCCGGCGCCGGGGATCGAATCCGCGACCAGCGAGACTGGAGAGCCACTCCTTAACCAGTCGGCCAAAGAGGTACCCCCCTCGCAGAGTGAGTTATGGGAGGCTCGCCCATCAGGCAAGTCGCTGCACTACACGGCTCCCCACTCCTAATTAGATTAATTTCTGTGTGTTGAGATTTCCCATTATCTATGAACTTCGGAGAGCATGGGCCATCACTCTACCTGTAACCCACTCGGGGTGACACAACAAAATCACAGGAGAGGATGCCACCGCTTTCCCACCAGTGAAACACCAGAATTTTTCTCTTTACTATGCTCCAACACGACCACCGCGTATAACGAAACACACGATAAATTAATCCAGACAAGGAAAGGTTTGCCGGCGCCGGGGATCGAACCCGCGACCAGCAAGACGGGAGAGCCATTCCTTAACTAGTCGGCTAAAGAGTTACCTCCCTCGCAGAGTGAGTTATGGGAGGCTCGCCCATCTGACAAGTTGCTGCACTACAATAATAAAAATTTCGATTGATTATTCATTCACACACACATTGTTCTGTCACTGTTAATACTTATAACTGACTCTTGAATTACATGCTAATAACTGGGAATTACGTGCTAATAACTGGGAATTTAGATTTTCTGTTGTCATGATGATCTTCGACGTCGATCCTGCTCATATGGTTGTTTCTGTACCAGACAACCCTGAGTATAGGAGATCAAGGGGACGCCCACAGTAGTATAGGGAGTATAGTTAGTATGATAGTCTTCAATCTCAAGTGCCGAAAGGGGTTGTGTGGGTCGGACATGTGTTGTTGCTTGAGTGGAACCAAAGGGTGCTTTTTTTTCGTGTTTTGCGTGTCGTCAGAGATTGTTGTCTTCCTTGGTGAAACGGCTTTCCTAAGCACCTTTGTGTTTTTGAGAAAGTCACATTAACTTTATGATATTTCATGCTTTTGGGTCATGGTAATTTTAAACATATTTCAATATTTCATTATTATTTTTTTATTGTTGCTATACGTTCACGTCCTCTTTCATAGAACTATTTCGTTCCACCTTGCAGCAAGTTCCTTTCCTAATAAGTTTTCAGAATCAGCAGCTCTCGCGATCAGAAAACGATCTGAGATAAAATGTGGAAAATTAACCTCCGAGACGCATGGCAGGGAGGGAAGAAGGGAGGGAGGGGGGAGGGTGGTCTGAAGCCGCGCAGCACTCCGTCAATAAATGGGGTCATATTAGTTCCTTATCATGTTTTCTTCTGGATGACTGGAATGACGAAGTTACCCTTGCATGAGACCAAAAGGATATTCCAAGCCACTCGGGGCCTGAGCCCAGACGCGCCAGACGCCGCGCCCTACGTCCTCCCGGCGGAGAGGCGATGCCGGCCACTAACTTATGAAAAATGGCGACACCGGTGCGCTACGTGACCAAACGAAAGCAGACTCTTGAGAAATGACTGGCGCGCGAGTCGGGAATATTTATATCGCCCGGCCAGACCATGCAGCGCCCCGCGTCGCGTCTGGGAGGATGAAAAAGCTTTGGGCCATATTCTTAACCCCTTGACTGCGGATTTCCTACAAGAAGACATCACCAAACTACAAGAATGGAGCAAAAAGTGGCTGCTGCAATTCAATTAGGAAAAATGTAAAGTCCTGCACTTTGGGAGGGGATATCCAGCACACCAATACCACATGGGAAACACTCCACTATCCACCAAAGAAGCAGAGAAAGACCTGGGAGTGTATGTTATCAGGCTACCAGTGAAGGCGAAATCCGTGCCAATCGCAGCGGATGGGTTAAAAATTTCGGCAACCAAGCACATATATTTGACAAGACCTTCGTAGGGGTTTCCATGGGTAGTTTTATTACCCTATGGTAGTTTGACTCTTCTGTTTCATGAACCGAAAAAAATGACTCCTGAGAACCCGATCAATCTCCTTTTCGCCCCATAAAAATAGTTGATGTGAGAGGAAGAAGCGTCTGCGAGCACCGACCTTAGCCCCGCCGCTTTTCTCATTCAGGGTGTTCCTTCGTCTCTGCAAACCCCATCGCTCTATTAGGAAAATACTCACTCAGGGAGATAACTCGGTGCTCGCAATATTTCTCGCCGTGTGCGTATTAGTGTTGCTTCTCTCAATAACTTTTTTTTTATGATTCCGCTGAACATGTTGATGAAATGTTGACATATTGCGAGGCGCCGCGCTCATCCTTGTCATTGTCACCTTCATCGTCACCGTCATCGTCACCGTCATCGTCACCTTCATCGTCACCTTCAGCGTTACCTTCATCAACTTCAGCGTCATTGTCTCCTTTCTTATGTATTTCTATGTTGTGTGATTCCACTGTCAAGTATGAATATATTGTGGTTTGTGCTGTATATCCCTATGCTATTGTATACTATCTCACACACACACACACACACACACACACACACACACACAGGCAATAACTTCATGACAAACTTTTAAACTTCTCCGCCGCCCAGTCCGCTCTCAGCTATAGCAACGATACTCCCTCTTCTCTCTCTCTCTCCTTCTTTCCTTCTTCCCTCCCTCCCTCCCTCGCTTCTCTCTCCTTTCTTGGCAGCATTGCGACTCTCCTGCTTTTTTTTAACCTGTGTCTCGGTATCTGTTTGTCTATGTTTGTTTGTCTGGTGGGTCGTCTGTGTCTGTCTGTGTGTTTGTGTCTGTGTCTGTGTCTGTCTTTAACACACACACACACACACACACACACACACACACACACACACACACACACACACACACACAAGACACTTAAATACCTCACCTCTGTCACCAATTAATTAATCAACAGCGGCGGTGCAAAAATCTCCTTTACATCGATTAAAAAGAAAAGAAAAAAAGTGGGACGGAGCTTAACACTTTGAATAAAGAGAGAGAGAAAAAAAAGAAAGGCAAGGCAAGACTCCCACGTCCCCACCCCATCTTCCTCTTCCCTTCCCTCCCTCCTCTCCCCTCCCCTTCCCCCTCTCCCCCCTCCCCCGCTCCATCCCGCAAGGAGCTCATCAGAAGGGGCAGCGTGTAAGTCGGCTCTTCAACCTCATTAGCAGTCTAATGTGATTAAGAGCGTGCTGGGAAAATCTTGATGAAGACGCTAAAATATTTAGTCTTCACCCGGTGACGGAGCTGTGTCATTTACACTCCTAATCTGCCGGAAAAAGAGCTAATTGTGGGTGTTTCAGCTGTGGCCTTAATTGCTAATATGGAGGAAAGAGTGGTGGTGAGGAGGAGGAGGAGGAGGAGGAGGCGGAGGAGGAGCAGGAGGGGAGGAGGAGAAGTGGAAGAGGAATAAGAGAGGATGTGGAGGAGTATAAAAGATAAGAAGAGAAAGAGTAAATAAAAAAGGAATAGAAGAAAAGAAGGAGGAGGAGGAGGAGGAGGAGGAGGAGTATAAAAATAAGAAGAGGAAGAGTCAATGAAAAGTAATAGAAGAAAAGGAGGAGGGGGAGGTGAAGCTGGTGGTGGTGGTGGTGAGCAAGGAAGTGGTGAGTATAGGACGGAAGGTTAAGAAGAAACGGGACAGTGAAGCAAGATGGAAGGGAGAGAGGGAGGGAGGGGGGGAGTAAGAAGAAGAAAAGATGAGGTTAGGGACGAGTGGGCCAGGTGAGAGAGAGAGAGAGAGAGAGAGCGAGAGCGAGAGAGGGAGAGAACTGTGGAAGGAATAAGAGGTTGAGGAATTTTCGCTTTAATGAATTGGGGACTTGGCGGGACTTCCTTGATTATTTCCCGCCCGCGTGTCAGGCTGGTTTATTTTTGCCCTCCTCGCCTCTTTCGTGGTGTCGCCTTTATCCCACTACAAAGAGAGTTGGAAGAGCGGGAACAGGAGGAGGAGGAGGAAGTGTAAGAGAGGGAGGACGAAGAGGAGGAAGAAAAGGAGTGCAGGGGAGGGACTGGGGGAGGGGGGGGGGCGCTTCTTGTCATCAGGGGACATCATTATTAAGGGTCTTCCTGTGTAATCTTGTTCCCCGAGTTCGTCCTGTCCACTGCTACACGGGAACAGCCTTTGAGGGAAGCTTGCTGAAGAGTGTAGAAGAGAGGGATGGATGAAGGGAGGGGAAGGTTCGTGATTAGTAAAGGATAAGAAAGTAGGTGAAGCTTATGAAGAAAAAAACAGTGAAAGGATAACGACGCATGTTTAAAAAAAGAATAGAAAGAAGAATAGGATAAGATAAATAAGTGATCCAGCGGCTTTTGACCACGGGGAAGAAAATGAGATGAAGGAAAAAGAGAAAAGTAAAATAAAAGAATTTAAGGAGTCTGCAAAAGCTAGTCGGCTTAATCAGGGTAGCTCTTGTAAGCCTAACCCCACCTATCACCGCCTGTCTTCCCTATCCATGCATTGAAGATAACTACTGTATTGTAACTCACCACATGACTATCAAGACTTCGCGGAACGACCTCTAAAGAATAATAATAAAAAAATAAAGAAAAGGAAGGGAGAAAGGCTGAGGAAGAGGGGAGAATTAATATAAGAAAGGAGAGACGAGTGCGAAAGGAATGCAAGGAGTGGAAAGTATGAAAAGAAGACGAGGAAGTTTCGAAGAAGGGAAGAAGAAATTCGTGGAAGAAGAGAAAGTTTGGAAGGGAGAGTGAAGACTGGACGAAGTGAAGAGAAATAAAGGGCGGGCATGAAAAATGTAAGAAAGCAAAGTGGAAGGAGAGATAAAGTAGAAGGAAGAGGAAAGGAAGGAATAGATGATTAAATACAACAGTTGAAAAATGGCAGGAGGGAAGATAAAGATGGAGAGCAAATGTAGGATAAAAGGCAAGATAAATAAAGACGGATCTAATGAAGGGGGACAAAGTGGTGGAAAGGAAAAAAAAAAAAGGAGTAAGAAAAAATGGAGCAATGGCCAGAAATAGGATGGTGAACTATACAGATATAAGGTATGGCGGTAGAGGAAAAATGCAACTTTTATTGAGAAGAAGGAAGTGTGAAGCCGCCGCGGAACGTAAGAAGTTTGACGAAAGTAAATGTCACAGAATAATGGTGTAGGTTTTAGATAAGATGCATAGGAAAGATAAATGAAACAAAACAACGGATGGGGATAGAAAGAAGAGGAAGGAAAAGAAGAGACGCAGAACATAAACGTAAAAAATAATATCTGTGTATGGAGAATGAAGACGCCTTTTTTTTTATGCTACCAAACCTAACCTAACCTTCCTCGCTCTCCTCTGCGTCTTCATTCTTCTTCTTCTTCTTCTTCTTCTTCTTCTCAGGGATTAATGAGGCAGAGAAGAAGAAGAAGAAGAAGAATGAAGACGCAGAGGCGAGCGAGGAAGGTTAGGTTAGGTTTGGCAGCATAAAAAAAATATATATATCACAGCATAGAGAATAAAGGCGCGGAGTAGGGCGAGGAAAGGATGAACGGACGGATAAAATGAAGGCTAAGAAGGGCCAAGGTAAAAGGGGACGAGGAGGGTGAGGGACACGTCAACAGAGGCCACAGCAGCTGACCCCGGAGCACCCACCTCGTCCTACCCTCATTGTTGGCGGCGGCCGGACACGGGGCAGCGGCCGTCCCTCCCCTGGGCACGGGCGCGGCGGCTGGCGGACACAAAGGACCCGTGTTGCCATACCTCCACCCTCGCCATTGTGACCCCTTGCGACACCAACCCTTGTGATCCTGCCCTCCCAACCCTGCAACACCGATCCTGCACTATACATATCAATACATTGCCATCCTGATCCCTGCATTTCCACTCTCTGCCACCCCAACCTTGCAGTGCTATATTTCCACCCTTGCCATCCATACCCTCGTTATCTCAGCCTCTGCCATCCCCACCCTGCAACACCGATCCTGCACTTTATATATATCAATACATTGCCATCCTGATCCCTGCATATCCACTCTCTGCCACCCCAACCTTGCAGTGCTATATTTCCACCCTTGCCATCCATACCCTCGTTATCTCAGCCTCTGCCATCCCCACCCTGAAATGCCGATCCAGCACTATACTTATCAATACCATGACCATCCTGATCCTTGCAATTCCACTCTCTGCCATCATAACCTTGCAATGCTATACTTCCACTTTTGGCATTAATACCCTTGTGATATCAGCCCATGCCATTCTCCCGCGACAATGATGATCCTTGGAATTCCATCCTCTGCCACCTTGACCATGCAGTGCTAAATATTTACACTTTTGCCTTTCCTATATTTGTGATCTTAACCCTTGCCATCACAGCCTTTGTTATCACGATCCCTGCCGTGCCGACCCAATAATATAGTCTAACACACCTGCCCACTCTCTCTCTCTCTCTCTCTCTCTCTCTCTCTCTCTCTCTCTCTCTCTCTCTCTCTCTCTCTCTCTCTCTCTCTCTCTCTCTCTCTCTCTCTCTCTCTCTCTCTCTCTCTCTCTCTCTCTCTCTCTCTCTCTCTCTCTCTCTCTCTCTCTCTCTCTCTCTCTCTCTCTCTCTCTCTCTCTCTCTCTCTCTCTCTCTCTCTCTCTCTCTCTCTCTCTCTCTCTCTCTCTCTCTCTCTCTCTCTCTCTCTCTCTCTCTCAACTCATTCTTTCTCCTCTTCATTCTCTCTCTCTCTCTCTCTCTCTCTCTCTCTCTTCTCTCTCTCTCTCTCTCTCTCTCTCTCTCTCTCTCTCTCTCTCTCTCTCTTTCTCTCCCTCTCTCTCTCTCTCTCTCTCTCTCTCTCTCTCTCTCTCTCTTTTCTTGTATACTTCCATATTACTTTTTATTCTCCTATCTCTCTTTAATTACAATGCTTTCCCTCTTTTTATTCGTTCCCTTCGTATCTAGCCGTTCTCCATGTTCTCAATAGTTACTACGAAAGGAATAAGTGTTTTTATTAATCGCCTTCAATTATATATTTTTCATCTCTCTGGTAAAATCGTCACCCTCCTTGCCCATCCACTCTAGATCCATTCATAACCCTGTCAATCCACCCACTACCCACCAATCCATCAAAACATCGCTCACACACACACACACACACACACACACACACACACACACACACACACACACACACACACACACACACACACACACACACACACACACACACACACACACGTTTAGTTACACATCCACTGACACACTTTCTTCGCCATTATTACGAAATTCCAGAGCAAAGATGGAAATATCAAGGAACAGTAATATATGTAATACCGCGAGTGTGTGGAGGCGCACGAGGGTATACTGGGGGGGAAGGGGGGAGGATGATGGAGGGGAGGAGGAGAGGGGAGTGAGAGAGGGAGGGTTGGGGAGGGGGACAGCACCGGCGGCATAGCAAGACTTGTGGGACGACTCGAGTTTTAGTAAAAAGGTGAGAGGAACGTAGCGTGAAAATGTTCCTGCCGTGGCTGCTGCTTCTTCTTTCCCCGATGGAGTGATTCTACGGAATTCAGCGGAGGGAGGAGTCTGGGCGAGGAAAGCGCGCCAGTCAAAAATAAGGAGAATCGTCATTGAATCAAGACTGAGATGCGGCGTTCTGGGCTCCAGGACGCGGAAATCTCAAAGCCGCAGGAGGAGGAGGAGGAGGAGGAGGAGGAGGAGGAGGAAGAAGAGAAAGGCGGCGGAGCGTTAGCATATAATCTTCATAATAAGGCGCGATATTGAGTGATGTACCAATATTGTTTCCCGGCGCGCTGCTACCAGGCCGCAGCTGGCACATGTCGGCAAATGGCGGCTGCAGTATTATTCAAATATGGCGGGCAAATTGGGGCCAGAAACCTGCTTCCTTCTCTTCCTCTTCCTCCTTCACCTTGTCTTCCTTCTCCTTGTCTTCCTTCTCCTTGTCTTCCTCCTCCTCTCTCTTTTCGTTATATTCTTTATCATGTTTCCAGATCTTTTTGTTCCTTTTTTTTTCTTTTTACTTTTTCTTCTATTGCTCTTGTTTCTCTCAGTTCTTGTTCTTGTTCTCCTTTTTCTTTTTTCATTTCTTGTTCTTCGATTTCTTGTTTTTGTTCATGTCCTTGCTCTTCCATTTTGTCCTCATCCCCTCCATCCTCATCCACCATTGCTACCACCACCATCACCACACCTGTCTTCTTCTCTTTCTCTTGGTTCTCCTTATCCCTATCTACCACAATATTCTCGATCTCGTTTTTCGTCTCCTCCTTTCTGTTCTCCTACTCCTCCTATCCTTCCTTGTATCCTTCCAGGTGTCTTGCTTAAGGAGTGGGAGGAACTGCTGGAGAATGAGGGTAGTCGTAGTGGTGATGGTGGTGGTGGTGGTGGTGGTGGTGAGGGGTGACGGCCTCTGGGGAATGAAGCTGCTGGATGAAGTGGGGTGAAGTTGGGTGAAGTTGGGTGAAGTAGAATGAAAGTGTGGACAACATGCCGCTCCCACTATACTTGGCTGCCGTTCCTCATTGCATCTACTTTTTTCTGCCGTCATTGTTACCATCATCACCATCATCCCCATCATCATCACTATCGTAATTTTTATCTTCATCGTGTTTTGTCATCACCATTATCACCATCATTGTTTTTATCATTAACATTTTCAGCATCATCGTCAGTCATAAACAACAGCGTCATTAGCATCATCATCATTATCCTCACCATCATCATCATACTTCACTCCTACCACTACCACCGCCATCTCCTTCATCACCACCACCACCACCACCACCACCAGCGGAGCGGCCCCAGAGGAGGGTGATTGGGCCAAAGGGTAGCGGGAGCCTCGCTTTGTGTCCCTCTGCCTTTGAAGTCATTCCTGTTTAATGAACACAATTATGAGACGCCTAATAATTGTGCTTCGCGGAGCAGACAGGAATACCCGCCGCCGCCGCTCGCTGGATTATCTCGTTGGCGCTGACAACCGAGTGATGGCACTGCTCACCAGCCTTTACCTGCCTGATGCCAGCTTTTTGTTTTATCTATTCCCCGAACGTGAACCTAACTCACGTGCATGGGCGGGAGGTAGGGAAGGGAGGGAAGGAGAGAGAGAGGGAGGGAGGGAAGGACCTGTTGTAGGGTTTTGGAGGGATGGAGGAAGGAAGTGAGGGAGGGACATGTTGTATAGGGTTCTGGAGGGATGGAGAAAGGTAGGAATAGAGGGAGGGAAGGAGGGAGGAAGGAAGGAAGGAAGGAAGGAAGGAAGAAAGGAAGGAAAGAAGGAAGAAAGGAAGAAAGGAAGGAAGGAAGAAAGGAAGAAAAAGAAAGAAAGAAAGAAAGAAAGAAAGAAAGACACAAAGACACAAAGGAGGAATGGAAGAAAGGAAGAAAGGAAAAAAGAAAGGAAGAGTGCCATGCTGTAGGGTGTCTGTAGGGAGGGAGGGAGGGACATGTTGTAGTGTCTTTGCAGGGGAGGTGAATGAATGCTTTGAGCTCACGCCTCCCTCTGAAGGTTATTTATAGAAATTGAGGTTAAGTTGCTGGATGGAGGGCAAAATAGAGTAACTGGTTCTCAGGAGCCGCCATGTGTAGGCCGACTCGTCCTTAGATAGTACTCTCTTCTATCTTTGTGTTCCTGTGCGTCATGGTCTCAAAACATGACTTGCTTGGGACGGGGAAGAAGGAGTAATGTGCTTTTTCTGTTAAGGTGAATAGGAGCTTTATGTTGACAGTTACAATGAGCATGACAAATGGATTCGTATTGGAGGTTGGTTATCAATATGGATATAATTAATGTCTTCAGTTGATAAATAGTCTTGGAACATGTCTGAAGTGGATAGAAATGTAGGGTGCCTGCTAATGAGGGTGGCTAAATCTTTTACATATAAGTCCTTAGGTAGCGTTCAATCTTGGTGTTACGAATAAGACGAGGAACGAATCTGTTTCTATTTGTGTTGCGTTTCATTATATATGTTGCTGTTAGTGTTGTGATTTATTCAGTATCCGTCTATCGGGTCTCTTCGTTCCTTTCCGTCAGCAGGCTGAGCCTCTGTCCTCCTGTCCGTCCCGTGAGCCAGTGTTACATTTTTCACAACCTTGTCGCACCTTCATTCATGGCTGCGTGAACTTGGTCGTCATGAGATGTTCATATAATTGAGGCTGGCAGGTGGATAGCTTGCATTTAAATAATTTCATGTCGGTAGACGAATTACCTGTAGTTATGATTAGACATGATGTTGCCTGATATTATTATTTCTTTTGAGTTTATGCAGAAAAAGACATATTTAAGGAAATAGTGAACGTGTTACTGACAAGGGCGGGAGACGCGGACTGGCTCTCTGTTTATGCCGTGACACAAAGAGCGAGGTACCAAAGCTATTCGCGTTGTATAATTACACGGAAGTTATTCTCTTTGTTCGCCTTCCCATATAGGTTTAAAATAACACACACACACGGATACTTGATGGACGTGTGTGTCTGTGTCTTGTTGAGCACGAGTACGAAGCTACGAAGTGCTTATATAATGGTGTCATGTGTGTGTGTGTGTGTGTGTGTGTGTGTGTGTGTGTGTGTGTGTGTGTGTGTGTGTGTGTGTGTTGGGGGGATCGGAGGGAGGAGGGAGGAGGAAACACTAACGCCCAAGTGATGTGTCGTGTTCAGCCGACGGTGTCCTGGGGGCGAGGCGGAGGGAGGAGGCGGGGAAGAGGGAGGAAGGTGTAAACGTTCATCAGGGGCCTCGACAAGGGCGCCTCCATCCCTTAGAGGTCCCTGGAGGGCGCGTGAGGAATGTACACTATCTCTAACCTTCCTTCTTTCCTCTTTACCTTCCTCCCATCCTTCTCTTTATCCCCCTAACTCTTTCATCTCACTTCTTCTTTCCTTACCTTGTTCTTCCTTACTGTCTATACATCCGTCGATTTATTCATCACCTTACCTTCCTTCTTCTCTCTGGGTAGGCGGTGGCTGAGTGGTAGCGTGCTGGGCCCACATTCACAGCGTGATGGACGACGCGGGTTCGAATCCCCACGCTACCACCTCGGATTTTTCAGTCACCGCCGAGTGGCTTAAAACTGGCCACATGCTGTCCTGAAGACCACCCATCAACCCGGACTCTAAAGGAAACCGTCCAAGTGAATCAAGAACGAGTTCCGGGAGCTGAGCCAAGAGAAGATGGCGCCACTATAAACACTTGCCTGCGCCATGACGGGCTAGGGGCGACTACCATCCAGGCCCCACAAGAAAGCCTACCGGCGCTATAGGCGTACACGTAAACAAACAAACAAACAAACAAACAAAAAAAAAAACTTCCCACCGTCCCTTCCTCTATTCCCTATTTCATCCATCCCTCTGCTCCTTCTCCCTCCACCTTATTCGTCCTTCCTGTCTCTTCATCCGTCCTTTTTTTCACCTCAGTACCTTCCTTCTTCCCTCTTTATCCCCTTCCATTCATCTCTATCCTTTCATCAATTAATACTTTTGCTTTCGTATATCTTCTTCCTTTTGCACCTTCCTCTTTCTATACTCTCACTACCTCCATACCTCCCCTCCTCACTCTCATCCTTCTTTCTGCTGTTCCTTCATTCCTCCCCTCACTACTTTCATAACTACCTGCATCCCTTTACTTTCCTTCGGTCTCCCTCTCTCTCTCTCTCTGTCTCCTTCTCTCATCCCTTCCACTTCTCGTCCCTCCATCTTGCCAGTCCTCTTCGTCTGTCCATACGTTCCTTTATTCATCTTCGTAACCTCGTCTCGTTGTCTCATGCCTCGCCCCTTTGCCTCGTTCCTCTCACTCCACCATCTATATCGCCGTTCCCTCTTCTTCCCTCTTTTTTTCATTTTTACTTTATTTTCATCCCCTTCGCCTCATTTAATTCTGTTCCTTTTCCTCCTCCTTCTCCCCTTCTTTCTCCTACCTCTTTCTCCTCCCTCTTATTGTTCTTGTTCTCGTTGTTTTACCTTTGTCCTTGTTCTTCTGGTTCTTGATTTTCTCTTTTTTTGTCTCTCCTTGTCGTTTATGTCCCTTACCTCGTCCTATTTTTGTTCTCAATTCTCATTTTGATTTCCCCATCGAAGTTGTCATCGTGCTTCTCCTTTTCCTCCTCTTCCTCCTCTTCCATATTCCCTCCTTTATCTTTTCTTTTCCACATCTTCCCTCTTCAAATTCATCCCCCCCCCCACCTTTTCCTCCTCCTCCTCCTCCGCCTCCTCCTCCTACACACTGCCGGTAGTGGGAGTGACACGAAAGGAACTGCCGTTTCTCCCTGTCTCTCCCTCCCTCCCTCCCTCCAGCCTCCTCCCTCCCACTCTCCCCTCCTCGCTACGCTCTCTTCCTTCCTTCTTTAAGAAGAAAAAAAAAAAAACTACCAACAAGTAACCTAATTCTGTTTCTAAACTTCGCCAACTTAGTTTGTTGACGTTGACAATTTTGCCGACTGCTCAATAACGGGGCGGCAAAAACAGGTTATTGAATAATTTACTTCTTCGAATATAATTAACCATTTGATGGGACATGTGACGCGCGGCTCGGCGGGGAAAGTTAGGAAATGCGCAGCGCCGTTGTCTAACTTTCACAATTACGCCGCCCAGGTAAAAAAATGTCGGCCTGATTTTTGGACGCGACTAAACACGGAGACTGACGAACCTCCAAACACATGTAAATATATACACGCAGAGTCGCCGGCGTTTGTGTTATGGTGACATGCGCTCACGAACTCTTGTACACACACACACACACACACACACACACACACACACACACACACACACACACACACACACACACGTATAGGAGTGTGTCTGACATGTTTTTTATTCTAACGAACCAAGGGCTAAACAAAAGTTCAATAAACATTTCCGCAACTCGTTGTATCCATAAAGACCGAAGAAGTTTCCAATTAAATAATGATCTAATCAACCCTCGGGCATGATGGTGATGATGAGGACGATAAGAATACCCCTACCTACTCCTGCCCGCTCCTCCACCTTTAACCACCATCACAGCCATCACCACACAACCTGCACCATCACCACCATTACTACCACTACTAACACCCACATCTCCATCACACCACTGCTCTCACCATCACCACCGCCGATGCGATGAGAGGTTATTGAAGTCCCCGCAAATTACAGCATTTTTTTTTACATATGTTTTGTTTCATTATATAATTTGAGGTAACTTTTTAATCTATTTTAGGAGCTCGATTAACTACTCCTGGGATATTTTTTGTTTTTGTTTTAATCGACGCCTTACATTTATGAATTATTTTTTTCCTCATATGTTTTATTTATCTGAATGACTTTCAAGTTGTTTCTAGAGTGTATTAGAACGCCTTCTCTATGAAGTTTTTATGCAAGTGGCATTTTGTTAATGTTATAACCATTTACTGCTGTTTCCGCTAGTTCAAGCATGTCACGGGCGTTAAGCCATGACGGAGGAGGAGGAGGAGGAGGAGGAGGAGGAAGAGGAGGAGGAGGAGGAGGAGGAGGAGGAGGAAGAGGAGGAGGAGGAGGAGGAGGAGGAGGAGGAGGAAGGAGCGGAGAAGTAACCCCCCCCCCCTCTACCACCACCTCCACCACCAACACCAGCACCAGCACACCTCCATCCACCACTTGGCCCGACACACCTGGATCATTACAATTAGAGCGCCCTCATAAATGGCTCTGCTATTGTTGTTGCAGCCTCCTCGCGCCCTCTCGCCCCCGCCCGGTCCCGGCTGGATATGGGCGCGCTAAGGGCCACGCGAGGGAGAGCAGAAGCAGGCGGAGGAAGGGGAAGGGGAGGAGGAAGAGGGGAATAATTACAAGAGGAGGAGGAGTAGCTGGAGGTGTAGGAAAGGGTAAATGGGAAATGGAGAGAAAGGGGAAGAGAGGAGGGCTGGAAGGGGGATAGAGAGAGAGATGAAGGAGATAGATGAAGAGTAACAGAAGGAGGAGGAAGATAGAGAGAGAAAAAGGGGATTGCTATAGATAGATAAAGGACAAGGAATAAACAGACGAGAAGGATAGATCATTAGGGAGGATGGAGGGAGAGACAGTGAGGACGAGGGTGAGGGTGAATGATAGTAAGGGTCAGGGTGAGGGGTGAGGGTCAGGGTGAAGGTGAGGGGGGTAGGGGGGAGGACTGAGTTTCATGCGTGTCTCAGAGGGACGTAACGATAACACTCCAAGGCCGACACGCCCATCACGCTGATAATAATGGCGGTGATGAGCGCGAGGAGGCCGAGGACGAGGACGAGGAAGGCAAGGGAGACGAGGAGGATAATGAAGACGAGGATGGGAAGGGAAGGGAGAGGAAGAGCAGCAAAAACAAGAGGAAGAGAAGGTAGAAAACAATGAGGAAGGTTGAGGGAGAAGCGTTATGAAGAGAAGAAGGAAGACGAGAACGGGAAAAGAAAGGAGAGGAAGAGTAGCAAGAACAAGAGGAAGAGAAGGTATAGAAAAAAAGGTATGAAGAGAAGGAAGACGAGAACGGGAAGGTTAGGGAGAGAAAGAGCAGCGATAAGAGATAGATAACGAGAACAGGATAGATAGTAACGATGATAGGAAGGTAAAACGAAAGGCAGTTTGGAGAGAAGGATAACAAGCAAGACAAAGACGAAAACGAGAGGAAGATGAAGAGCAATAGGAAGAGGAGGAAAAGAGAGATAACGAGGACAGAAAGACAGAGAGAAAGGAACGGTAAGAGAAGGAGAGGATACCAAAGACGAGGACGAGAGACAAAGAATGGGAAAAAAGGAAAAAGAAAAAGCAAGAGGAGGATACAGGCGAAGACGAGGAAGGAGGTAAAAAGGAAAAAGGAGGGAGAGAAGGACAATTATGTAAAAGAAAAGACCAGGAAAAAGACGAGAATTATAAACAAGAAGAGGAAGGAAGAGGAAAAAAAGATGGAGATAAGCTGATGAGAACGATAAGTAGAACATGAAAAAGGAAAAGGAGGAAGAGAAGAAAGAGGAAAAGACGAAAGGATAAGCTGAGAATGAGGTCGAGGAAGAGGACTACGAGGAAAAAGATGAGGAAAAAGATGAAAAGTCGAAAGAAAAAAGTTTGAATATGATGATGTGAAGAAGTGAGGTAGAGGAAGGATGTCATTGAGTGAATATATCTGGGAGCAAGTTTCGTGCGAGACGTTAACAAAAACTAATAAAAACCTTGGTGTTGTATGGCGGAAGAAGAGGAGAAAAAAAGAAAACAAAGTAGGGGGGGAGGGGAGCGGAAGGGAGGAGGGAAGAAAAAGAAAGGGAGGGAGAGGATCGATGTTAAGAGATTATACGGAAATAGAGATAGAGAGGAAAGGGAAATATAGGAAAGTAGAAAATATATGAAAAACAGCAGGAAAATATAAATATCAGAAGAAAGAAAAAAAGTGATAAAAAGGAGACTGATTCATCGCCTCGTGTTAGACTTTTCTTCTTACACATATAGAGAAAATAAAGATAAAAAAACAGTAGCAAAAGAAAAGTAGTCAAAATAAATGAAGACAACGTAGGAAACAAGAGAAAAATAGGTTTACTGAGCAGCGTGAGGAAGTAGAAATCTGAAAACTCTAAACTGGGCGTCAGAAAAAAAGAAACAAGAAAATAATAACATGCAAGTCTAAAAAAAAAGAAATAGGACGAGGAGATAAATTGTCCGACATGAACGCGAGTAACAGATGAGAGTGGAAATGAAGGAGAAGGAAGAGAAAGGAGGAGGAGGAGGAGGAGGAGGGGGATGAGGAGGAGGAGTGGAAGAAGAAAAAAATTGAGAGATGCAGAATAAAAGAAAAAAATTGAAGAAGAAAAAGAAGAAGACGAGAAGAGGAAGAGGAGGAAGAGGGGAAGGGATGAGAGAAGGATTGACGAGAAAGAAAGGGCAGAGATGAAGGCAAATTAGAGAAGAGAAACGAGTGAGATGAAGAGGAAGAAAAAGATGATGGTAAAGAATGACGGGAAGAAAGGATGGAAAGGAAGACAGGAACGAGAGGAGTTTACTTAAGGGAGAGGATCGAGAAGGCATGTGGGATAGAAAGAAGATAGGAGAGAGGAGAGAACAGATAAAATTGAAGAGGGAGAGAAACACTGACAAAGGATAAGGAAGGAATAGAAAGGGAAACATGAAAGAGCGAGAAAGAAAAGACAAAAAATACGGAGTGAAAGGTGACAGAGGAGGGAAGGGAGGTAAAAAAGACAGATAGAAAAAAGACAAACATGAGACAAACAAAAAGACAGACAGAAGCAGGAAGAAGGGGAGACTTGGAGACGGAGGACGAAGAAAGGAAGGATAGATATGGAGGGAGAGGCAAAGACAGAGAGACAGAGGAACGAGAGCAGGAAGACGGGATGAGAGAGAGGGAGAGGAAGGAAGGAGGGAGGGAAGGAGGAAGAAATGGAGAGGACAAGGATGGTTGCTCGGGCGGTACGAAGGGAGAGATAGGGAAAGAAGATAGGTGGAAGCAGGAAGACAGGAAGGAAAGAGGGAAGGAGGAAGAAGGACGGAGGGGAGAGGACTGGTGTTAGGGAGGGAGAAGGAGAGAAAGGGAGAGAGAGATGGAAGCAGGAAGACAGGAAGGAAAGAGGGTGGGAGGGAGGAAGAAGGAAGGAGGGGAGAGGACTGGTGTTAGGGAGGGAGAGGGAGAGATAGGGAGAGAGAGGTGGAAGCAGGAAGACAGGAAGGAAAGAGGGAAGGAGGAAGAAGGAAGGAGGGGAGAGGACTGGTGTTAGCGAGGGAGAGGGAGAGATAGGGAGAGAGGTGGAAGCAGGAAGACAGGAAGGAAAGAGGAAGGAGGAGGAAGAAGGAAGGAGAGGACTGGTGTTAGGGAGGAGAAGGAGAGAAAGGAGAGAGAGTTGGAAGCAGGAAGACAGGAAGGAAAGAGGGAAGGAGGAAGAAGGAAGGAGGGGAGAGGACTGGTGTTAGGGAGGGAGAAGGAGAGAAAGGGAGAGAGAGATGGAAGCAGGAAGACAGGAAGGAAAGAGGGAAGGAGGAAGAAGGAAGGAGGGGAGAGGACTGGTGTTAGGGAGGGAGAAGGAGAGAAAGGGAGAGAGAGATGGAAGCAGGAAGACAGGAAGGAAAGAGGGAAGGAGGAAGAAGGAAGGAGGGGAGAGGACTGGTGTTAGGGAGGGAGAGGGAGAGGGAGAGAGGGAAGTAGGAGAAACCATTTGCGCCCGAAGCGTGTTAATGAGGGGCCCCGGCAGCTGGCACCTCCGACACGGTAACATTCCCAGATATTCCCGCTACCCGCCAGCCGAGATGCTTCCCATGTGATGCTAATGCTAACTGACACCTCGAGATATTCCAACATGGCGACGACCCCCCCCCCCACCCCCCCTTACTCTTCCCCTACCCCCCTTCACTACCACTACCACCACCACTCCACCTCCATCCCCATAACCACTGTACAACCACTACTACGGTACCACTCTCACTGCCACTCTCACAGCCATGCCACCACGAACACCATCACTGCCATGGACTCGTTTAGTCGTTTACTACTACCGTCGTTATCATCATCATCATCATCATCACCATCGTCTGTGCCGTCTCCACCATATCACCGACAACTCTAGTACTACCAAAACCACCACTTCCACCACCACCATTGCTACCACTACCACCATCCACCCACCACCCATCACCACCATAATCATAACCACCACCCGACTACCACAACCACCACCCTCAAACACAAACCACCACCCTCATAATTGGTAACAGCACGCACCCACACCTATTTTGCCTACTATACTCTCACTTTCAACAACCACCTATCTGTCTATCTTCAGTAACATCCACCTCCACCACCAACCTTCCTCTCTTCCTTTCTCCTCCATCGTTCCTCCTCAACCTCACAACCACCATCATCACTACCGCCATTACAAGTCTTCTCCCTTCCTCCCGTATTGTCTGCTCCTCTCTCCTCCTCTCTCTTCACCTTACCACATCTTCACTCTTAGTCTTTCCCCTCATTCTCGTTTGACTGAAATACTGAAATTCTGAAGTACTCTCTCCTTCCTTTTTATTTTCTTCATACCTCTTCTCTCCCTTTTCCTTCCCTCTTCACCTTCCCACATCTTCAATCTCCCGACTCTCCTTCACTCCCAGCCTCTCCCCACATTCTCCTTTGACTGAAATCCTGGAATACATACGTCGCTGGCATATAAACTGTGAAAGGTAATCAGTGCACTGAGAGAACCTTCCCTCCTCCCTCCCTCCCTCCCTCCCTCCCTCCCAGTCTCTCCTGCAATAGCTCCTCCTCCTCTCATTCCTTCTCTTCCTCCTCCTCCTCCTCCTTTCGTTCCTCCCCCTCCTCCTCCCCTCCTCCTCCCCACCCCCCGACAGGTAATTAAGGACAGGAATGCATGGTGGAGGGAGCGATGCGACCCACTACCGCGACAGCACGACGTCCACGCTGCCTTGGTCTCTTTTTCACCTCCGTCCCTGTACTCCGCCGCGCCTCGCCTCGCCTCCTCGCTGGGTGATTGGTGCTCCTCCCCGCCAGCGTGTGCAGGTGACGTTCACTTACCTGTGTGCGCTCTGGCTGAGGTGTGGAGGAAGAGGAAGCGAGGGGGGGGGTGGAGGGGAAGATATCAAGGGGAGTATGGGAGGGGAGGAAGAGTGGAGCAGGAGAAAGAGGAGGAGAAGGAGGCTATAGTGCCAGACCAACTCGACTGCGTATGCAAATGAGATACAGGATGGCGCAGAAGGTACTCGACCAGCGTGTTAATCCTCTCTCAGAGTGTCACGCCCAAGATAATTAAATCCAATTTGTAGGATTACTCGGGCTGGGTGGAGGCTCCGGGGTGAAGAGGGCGGGGAAAGCTCCGGCGGGGAATGGGCGCTGCTGGTGATGGTGGGCGAGAATGGCGGCCAGGTCTTCGAGTTAGATTTTAATGGTTATAAATGGTAATGATTAGAACGGCGGCCTGTGTGGTGATTGGGGCCGCGCACAGGTGAACGGAAAGTAGGGGAGAGAGTGAGGGAGGGAGAGGAGGTAGGGAAGAAGGGTAGGTAGGCAAGAGTGGGAGACATGGAAGGGAGGCAGGGAGGGAAGGTGGCGTTGGGTGGGGGACTCCAGCCAAGCGGAGAGGACAAGCACGAATTTGGTCTGATTGAGGATAATTTCATGAACGTCCCCGGAGTGAGTCTGGCGGAGGCGCTGCATAATTTTGGAAAGAAAAACCCAACCCGAGGGAAGACAAGCCATATACACTGAAGTTCCGATAAAACACTGGCTTTTCCTAGACAAATCTAAATTAATTTCTCCCTGTCGTCGCTAGCTCTCTCCTCTCCTCCTCCTCCTCCACCTTTTCCTCTTGCCTCTCCTCCGCCTTCCTCCTTCCCTCCCGATAACAAGAAAGAGTCGGAGCAACAAGCCACGTAACATAAGCAAGCCTCCATTCTTTCGATTTTTCCCCCGTCTGAGTTGTGGCCCCAGAGGCAACAACTTGTAATGGGATATGTAAATCAGTCACCACATATTTGTAGGATGTTCCGTCCGACGCTGCCAAGATGGTGCCCGTCTGTCTGTGTGCGGGTTTCTCTCTCTCTCGCTCTCTTTCTCTCTCTGGTTCTGGCTCTGTGTTTGTGTTGGGAGGGGGGTTGTGTGTATGTGTGTGTGTGTGTGTGTGTGTGTGTGTGTGTGTGTGTGTGTGTGTGTGTGTGTGTGTGTGTGTGTGTGTGTGTGTGTGTGTGTGTGTGTGTGTGTGTGTGTGTGTGTGTTATTATTATTATTATTATTATTATTATTATTATTATTATTATTATTATTATTATTATTATTATTATTATTATTATTATTATTATTATTATTATTATTATTATTATTATTATTATTATTATTATTATTATTATTATTATTATTATTATTATTATTTCATGCTTTTTTTTCTCTCCTAGCCTTTAGTTTCCGTATAGGGGGACTTCTTACTTCCAGATTCAAGTGCCTCGGGCAAAATTATGACTTAGTGAGGGATCGACTGAATCTGTTGCTTGCTCTTTGTCCCCGAGGTTGTGAATGAGCAAGTGGACCAGGAAATAATTGTGTCGATAGGCGAGTGAATGAGTGATTAGGTAAATAGAGGAGCTTATTGCATAGTTGAGGAAGGAAAGAAACTTGTGGATGAATTCGTACGGCTCACGCGGTGCTTTACTTAGAGTGGGCTTCGAATATGGTATTTAGCACCTAATTAAAGGGTGTTTTAACTGCCTTTCCTTATACCTTTATTTTTAAACAATTTTTGCCTCGTCTCGTCATTCTAAACTTTTATGTCATATTTCTTTAAATTTAAGGCTTGGCGTACACGACTTTGTTATACATAAAACTTACACCAGACAACACTCACCACCTACTTAGGGTTGTTATTAAATTAATGGGTGAGGGAATGAATGACATAGATAAATCTGAATGGCTGTCAGAGGGTAACTTGGAAGTCATCACCTGACCATTAACACTCATGACTAAATGGAGGACGGTGCATCAGGCTTCCTTTTTTTTTTTCAAAGATGGAGATCCAGTCACTTACAGCCATGACTGCGGTGACAATGGCTTTATTTGTGGCTGTATTTGCAAGGTCCAGATAACATTATTCTATTTGTTATTCCATCTTACCTTACCGTATCATTAAAGGCACACATTAAATTACGGGGGAGGCTCTCATTGTGATCCTTGTGGCTGTAAATATGTCTGTCCGTATGTTCCAGCAAATACGTGTGCCTTTCTTAGTTCATTTCACCGTAACTAGACTAGAATTAGCTTATATATTGGCATTGCTACTAAAACTACATGGGTTCTTCATATCTTAGTTGGACACGCGCGTCACTGGTGCGTAGCAAGAGGAGGAGGAGGAGGAGGAGGAGGAGGAGGAGGAGGAAGAGGAGGAGGGTGGCGTCCGCTGTGTACTAGTGTGGACGGCTTCCAGTATCTGCCTTCACAAATCTTTTCTGGGCGTTGCCATTCCAGCGGTGTGCCCGGCGCGGCCTTATCCGTCATCCCTTTATGGGCAGGCTGTCGGCGGCTGACAATACACGTTTTCAGCGGCTCATATGCGTCACCCCGAAGGACAGGTTTAATAGCCCGCACATTAATCTGTCCCGTCGATATCATATATTCAAGTGGCGTTTTACATGTTATGACCAATACTCACGAAATTACCACAAACCCACAAAACTTCCGGAAATTTTCACTTACAACGGGCAGTGCGGGGAGGCGGGGCGGGCGAGGCTCTCCGCCCTTGGGTTCCGCGGGCCGAGGGTCGGAGTCGAGGGGTGCCGGTCTCTCGTGTTACGCCCCTCTCGCTCGGCTCCTGAAAAATGAAGAACAACAATAAATCTGGGACGGACTGGCAAATAAAATGTAAATGAGAGACGCTCAATCTGTGAAAATTTATCGCTAGCCATTACCCAGTTTGTCAATGGCGCTCTCTCTCTCTCTCTCTCTCTCTCTCTCTCTCTCTCTCTCTCTATTTTGTATTTTTTATGGTTCCTTTTCTCACAGGCGTTTCCTCCATAGCTACTTTACGCCGTCTGCTGTCTGTTTATTTCATCACATTTGTTATTTCCATTATTAATTGCTGAAATCTTAGTTAATCACGTTTGTTATCATTGTTATTAATCCGTAAAATTTCTGCCATGCTCATCGCTAGCCCCGAAATCCTTTTTATATTTACTCCTTTGTATTTAAGGCATTTGCGTCTCGTTGATCGTTTTTTCGCTGTGTTGTATTGCAGTAAATCACGTTCGTTAAGTTGTTTGTTAAGTTATTGAGTCATGTTCGTGCAGCCTCTATGTTCATCGTTAGCCTACCGGTGGTTCTGTCCCTCATCTCAGCTGTCTTTGTCTGCTGCTGCCGCTGTTAACTGCCCTTTATTTCGTATTCCTCCTCATTCTCTCTCTTCTCCTCTCTCTTCCTCCCCTAATATCTTATGTATCTCACGTACTCTCCCTCCTTCCATCCCTCCATCCCGCTCTCCTCCTTCCATTTCTTTCCCTTTGGCCGTTCAGCTTATCTCCTTTGTCACTTTGTACTCTTCTCTTCCCTTTCCTTCCATTCCATTCCGTTTCCTTCCCCTCCTCGCCCATTCCCTTCCCTGTACTCTTCCCTTCCCTTTCCTTCCATTCCATTCCGTTTCCTTCCCTTCCTCGCCCATTCCCTTCCCTGTACTCTTCCCTTCCCTTTCCTCCACTCCATTCCGTTTCCTTCCCTTCCTCGCCCATTCCCTTCCCTGTACTCTTCCCTTCCCTTTCCTCCACTCCATTCCGTTTCCTTCCCTTCCTCGCCCATTCCCTTCCCTGTACTCTGCCCTTCCCTTTCCTTCCATTCCATTCCGTTTCCTTCCCCTCCTCGCCCATTCCCTTCCCTGTACTCTTCTCTTCCCTTTCCTTCCATTCCATTCCGTTTCCTTCCCCTCCTCGCCCATTCCCTTCCCTGTACTCTGCCCTTCCCTTTCCTTCCATTCCATTCCGTTTCCTTCCCCTCCTCGCCCATTCCCTTCCCTGTACTCTTCCCTTCCCTTTCCTTCCATTCCATTCCGTTTCCTTCCCTTCCTCGCCCATTCCCTTCCCTGTACTCTGCCCTTCACTTTACTTCCATTCCATTCCGTTTCCTTCCCCTCCTCGCCCATTCCTTTCCCTGTACTCTGCCCTTCTCTTTTCTTCCATTCCATTCCGTTTCCTTCCCCTCCTCGCCCATTCCTTTCCCTGTATTCTGCCCTTCTCTTTTCTTCCATTCCATTCCGTTTCCTTCCCTTCCTCGCCCATTCCTTTCCCTGTATTCTGCCCTTCTCTTTTCTTCCATTCCATTCCGTTTCCTTCCCTTCCTCGCCCATTCCCTTCCCTGCACTCTGCCCTTCCCTTTCCTTCCATTCCATTCCGTTTCCTTCCCTTCCTCGCCCATTCCCTTCCCTGCACTCTGCCCTTCCCTTTCCTTCCACTCCATTCCGTTTCCTTCTCTTCACACCCCTTTTTTTCCTCCCTCCCTTCCTCGTTCATTTCCTTCCCCCTCCTTCCCCTTCCCCTCCCCATCCTTTCTCTTTCCTTCCCTCCCCTCCTTTCCTCTTTCCTTTCTTCCCTTCACCATCCCGTCCCATTCTTCTTCTTGCCTTTCCTTCCCTCATCATCCTTTCCTTTCCCTCCCTTCCTAACCCCTTCCCTTCCCTTCCCTTCTTTTGTCTTCCTTTCCCTTCCCTTCCCTTCTTTTCTCTTCCCTTATCACCCTCCCTTCCCTTCTCTTCCTTTAATTCCCTTCCCTTCTCTTCCTTTAATTCCCTTCCCTTCCCTTCCCTTAATTCCCTTTCCTTCCCTTCCCTTAATTCCCTTCCTTTCCCTTCCCTACTCTTCCCTTCCCTTCATTTCTCTTCCCTTATCACCTTCCCTTCCTTTCTCTTCCCTTATCGCCTTCCCTTTCCTTCCCTTATCGCCTTCCCTTCCCTTCCCTTCCTTTCCCTTCCCTTCCCTTCCCTTCTCTTCCCTTCCTTTCATTTATCTTCCCTTATCATCTTCCCTTCCCTTCCCTTCCCTTCCCTTCCCTTCCCTTCCCTTTTCTCCCTTCCTCACCCCTCTCCTCGTATTCCTTCCCTTCCTCACCCTTCCCTTCCCTCTCCTTCCCTTCCCTTTCACATCCTCACATCCAACTTGACTCCTGACCAACTTCTCTCCCCACACTCCTCCTCCCTCTCCACAAACTTCCCTCCCTTGCCAAACTCCCTCCCAACCTTCCCCTCCCTCAGGGTCTTCAGCCCCCTTCTAAGACGTTCCTCCCCATCCCCTTCTCCCCTCTCTCTCCCCTCCTGCTTCCCCTTTCCCTTTGTTTAGATGCCGAGGTGCCGGAGGTCAGTTAGTCTGTTCGTCTGTGTGTTCGTATATGCATGTTTGTGTGTGACTTTGTGTGTTTGTATGTTTATTCGTTCGTTTGTGTTTGCTTTTTTGTGTGTGTGTGTGTTGTGAAGTGGGTTTGTTGCGTAAATGTA
The DNA here is from genome assembly GCF_024679095.1 of Eriocheir sinensis. NCBI lineage: Eukaryota > Metazoa > Arthropoda > Malacostraca > Decapoda > Varunidae > Eriocheir > Eriocheir sinensis. The sequence goes on along the minus strand of NC_066523.1, from coordinate 11,266,608 downwards.
AGTCAAATCAATACAAACCTTGCGGCACTTGTATATTTCTTCTCGAATGGCAAGTAAGTCTGGGTGTAAATCATATCACTCAAATTTTGCTTTAGGAGAGACAAAAATATATGGAAAACTTGCAACATATGTGTGCCTTTGAAGTACGTAACGCCGTGCAGGCAAGATAGTTTACTCGGATTTCAGTTTAATATCGGTGGTGACAACAAACATATGCACCACAAAGGAACGTCACCACCAACAAAGACGAAACAAGTAAGGAGAAATAATATGGTCGCCAGCTGTTCTCGGCTTAAAACTCAATAAAATCAAAACAACAACTACAATATAACCCAAAGCAGAATGTACAGTATTAATCTCAGTCTGCTCTCAGCGTCCTTAACAGTCGACAGGAGGTTTAGTGAGTCGCCACCTCTCCCGTTTGCGAGGCACGGAGAGGCAGGAAAGCAGGCAGGTAGACAGACAGGTAGGGAGGCAAGCAAGCAGGCAAGCAGGACGGCAGGACTCAGGAGGCCGACAAAAGCACCATCCTCTCCATCTTCACCATTCTCATCTTCACCATCTTCACCATTCTCATCATCCTCTCCATCTTCACCATTCTCATCTTCACCATCTTCACCATTCTCATCTTCACCGTCTTCACCATTCTCATCTTCACCATTCTCATCTTCACCATCTTCACCATTCTCATCTTCACCGTCTTCACCATTCTCATCATCCTCACCATCTTCACCATTCTCATCTTCACCGTCTTCACCATTCTCATCATCCTCACCATCTTCACCATTCTCATCTTCCTCATCTTCCTCACCAGACACTCCTTCGTCCTCACTCTCCCGCTCGGTCCTCGTTCCTCCTCCGCCGGATTAATCTTCGCGGCGCGGAGTACATTTGTCACCTTGAAAACGTCCCACGCACGTAACTCAGCCAAAGTAAAAACCAATCAGCAGCAGCGGCGCCCTGACGATCCTCGGCACCCAGCGGCGGCCAGAGAGACACGGGGAGATGGAGCCGGTGAGATAAAATACAGCCCTCCCCCAATCTTGTGCCCGGAGGCTCAATTTGTTGAGGTGGGTGTCTGTATCCAATTTTCAGGGCCTTGGAAGTGAGGGGCTTAAGGGAGGTGAAAGATGAGATCCTGGAACACTTTCAGATGAGCGCCTTTCCGAACGCTCTCCCTCTCTTCCAATTGAGCTAGTCTGGGGCCGCTCGGCAGGTCTGTTACGGGGATGCTGTTACCGGGAGAGAAATATATGTAGAACTGGAACACTCACCTCCACGCTCATACACCCGCGCGGAGATGAAAGACAGTCCCCGCCAGTAGAGCCGCGGAGGTGAAAAGGACGAATTTCTCTGGGAAACAAGATCCGTCCAGATCGTGACACTTGGAAATGCTATTTGTGGAGGTGCGAGTAGGAGAAAGGTTCGGCTTACTTATTATATTTCTTTTCCTGTGCAATAAACTTAAGGGGGGAATTAGATTCACCCGTATTTTTCGGTGCGGACGCGAAGCATTTGACGGAATGGTGGTGCTGGTGGTGGTCGTGATGAAGTCTGCTGTAGCTGTTGCTGCTGCCCGACGCGACGCCAAAACACAACAACACACTCTCCACCGTAATTTGCGTCGCCTCGAGAGTCAACACAGTACAGTTTGACACAAGTTTCCGGAAATATATCGCTCACCGCTAAAGACCCAACGACCTGAAAATTGCCGTCACTTGGGGGAAAGAGGGAAAGGAGAGCGGGGAGGGGGGCGGGTGTTAGGTCGGGGCGGAAGAGGAGTAAATATGTCGTTGAAATGGAGATCGGAAATATGATTAAGACGAGTGTTAGAAGTTAATGAAGTGAGTGTATTGCCGCAGGATTAGCTAACAAGCCTAAACTCAATCACGCGGCCACAACTCCAACAAAGCGGGCGGAATCTCAGCAAGGCAAACACACGCACAACAAAGCCGCTTTAAGCTGTCATAACTTTGGCACAACAGCGGTGAGCTCGCCGCCGCCTCGCAGTGACAGCGAGACACTCATGCACTCTCGCCTCTGCTGCACCGAAAATTAAACACGTCATTGCCGTCGGGGTGAAGGGACGTAATATAAGATATTAATGCACAGGCTGCTAACACCTTCCAAGGCCCCGCGCCAGGAGACGGAAGGAAATTTGAAGCTGCTTGTGGGCTTATAATTGTGACCTGCAACCTCACGAAGGGCAGATGTGCTCAAACTCGCTCATGGCACGGCTTCCTCTGGGCGTGTCGCGGACCTGCAGCGGTGCCCTTACAAGGGCTTGTCGTGGGTAGAGCAGCAGGAGGGCGGACGGCGCCGCGAGAGGCCTCATTGCCACTCTCACCGCCTCTCCAACACACCCGACACATTTTTCTCCTGGTGGTGTCGTCCACTGCTGCCGCCGATCGTGTTGCCTCGGGGCGGGGTCAAAAGGTTCGTCATAGAGGACCTTTTCTTCAGTTTTGCTTTAATTCTTGTAAACGAAGATGTCTAATCCATGGAGCCATAACGTTGCTAATACTATTTATAAATGCAAGGATTTCACTCTACCATCCGAGTGAGCTTCGGGACGCAGGCTGGTGATCGATTGTGGCACAGCTAAGTCGTGGAATTTATTGGCAAAGTCATTACCGAGAGTTAGTACGGGATTGCACCTGTTCGGGGCGCGGCAGACACACGCATCAATACGCGGCCGGTAATCCCCGCCTGTTGCCTCTGTCTGCCACGCCGGCTTCCCGCTGCTCCTTCCGAGGCGTCCTGCACACCCTGCCTCGTCACTTTTCCTGTGCCGTCGTGCATCCTCTGCCTCCCTCCTTCCTCGCCTCACTCTCCATCATCCCTTCCACGACAGTTCCCAAACCATTTTCTTTTTGTGCCTCCATCGCCGTCGCCAGCCACCCGCCCCTCTCTTTCCCCTCCCGTGCACTCCAAAAGCCGATACTTCGAATGCCATCGATTGCTTCAAGTCGGGCAGAGGCTTTGGCGTAATTGATAAAGACTTATGGGTTTTCGTAATGCGTGAAATATTACCGATGTCTGCTGCTGCCAAATTTGAGCGAGGTGTTGGAGTGAGCGAACGAGTGACTAGCGGCAAAGCGGACACGCCCTCGTCCTTACAAGAGCATGGAGGACTGACGACCTGAAAAACAGCTAACGGGGCCGGATGTAGCCTGGGCGAGACAGCGGGTAACACCTGCTGCAGGCCCCGCCGTCTGGATGCTTGCTCAGGGCTGTGAAGTCTTCAGAGGCATTACACATCTGCTGTCCCGTGACTGTTCAGGCGGATGAAATTTTCTTTTATTTTCTTACTCGTTGATACTTATTTCATCAAAGGTCGGGGTACTTCGTTCCTGAGCATGCACGTCTTTATTTTTCGGCAAGTGTTTTCGGCACTCTTGCCATTTCATTCGGGTCATCGACAACTTAGGCGCAATTCCTTTCATGTGGTCCTGTATAAATGTCTTACCGTGTCAGTTCTATCAAAAAAACATACTACTGACTTATTTTAGACACGTTTTGCCACATATTTTGGGCTAACCCAAGCGAATAGTCAATGCAGTGAAAATGCAAACCTCTCCCCCCAGAATGCCGAAGATTCTCAAAATACGTGAACTGTGTCGGCGCCTGACAGTCCACATGCCCCAGAGACACTCACCATCGCTCACACAGGATCGCTCAGTCTGCGCGTCACCGTCCGCCGCTGGCTTAGCTCGGAGCCTGTATACTTACTTAACAGTGACGTCTGAGCCATCAACATCCGGTGATCACATCAGCCTTTTGTGGTAAACTGATGTATACTGAGAAATCCGATCATGACACTGAACTAGCTATGTGCCTCACAGACGGCGCGAGAAATGTGATGAGTGATCAGTCGGTGTTTTTTATTGTTTTTTTTTTTGTTTGTTTGTTTATTTATTTATTTATTCTTTTTTTTTGTGTGTGTTCTTGTATCGGAAAACAGAGCATGCTTAGGTTCTCATGATGGCTCGTAGCCTGAAGAGATTCTCAAGATAATCACACTCCTTGCCTCTTGGAATTACTGGTTCTCGGACATTCGTTTGTAGCATAATTTTTCCTTAGTTTATATCCGATGTTTCTAAGAATGCGTTTTTATGACAAACATGGTGACCTCAGTAACACACCAAGTATTGGAATTTGAGATTTAATGTTTTAGAAAAAAAAAAAAAAACATGATAGATAAAGATGGAATGAAGGACTTTTCGTAATCAAAATGTTATGATTGTTCATTATTACCTTTTATTTAGTATGTGAACTAGATGATGATTCGTTCTATAAAGCCTCATGGACACGCAATAGGTGAGGAAGACATGTATATAAAGGTGATATCCCCGTCATCCAGGCGTGCATGTTAGGCTGCCGCGTGTCCTGCCCACACCTGGCCCTGACAACATATGACGAACGACGTGTCCCCGGCGTCGCCTTGTCTTTGGGTCCGCAGCGCACCGTTCCTGGGGAGGGGAGAGCGGGGAGCGTAGAGGGAGGTGAAGGATTTGGAAGAAAAAAAATGGGCAGGAGAGGGAACAAGAACAGGAGAGGAAGGGAGCAGAACAGGGGAGTGGTAACTTGGGGACTCAAGGGGAGCAAGAAAATGAGGGGAGATGAACCAGGGGCAAAGGGAACGTGGGAGGCGGCAAGACTGGGGAGGGGGGGAGCGACAGGTTGGAGTCGAGGAGCGAGGGAGCAGGTAAACAGCAGGAGAGCGGCGCGGCGGGCAAACACTGAGGGGCTGTGGACATGACTCGCCCCCACCCCTCGCCCCCCGCTGGGAATGTTTTATGCAGGAATTTCTTAAGAGAAAGATTTGTTTAATAACGAATCGTCCTGTCGAGCCTTGCAGGGACATGGACGATCATAATGCCTCTGTTTGTGGACAAGAAATTCTTTGTCAAGTATTCTCCTATTCAAGACTTCGTCCGCCGACACTTCAATAAAAGGATTTGAGAAACTGCAATTAACAAATCACACATGCGTCCGACACACTTTTACTGTTTTATGTCCGCAGATGTCTTCAGCGCCGCCGAAAATATCTTTTTGAAAATATAAGGAAAAAAGTGTGTCGAGACAGAGAAAGAAAAGGCAACGACATTTCTGGACGAATTCCTCCGTTCCAGCGTTTGGCTTTGCATGAATGGTCCTCGATTTTCCTGAAATGATGGAGTGATGTGGAGTCTGTCCCGGGGAACGTATTGTCGGCGTCCTCACATATTAAAGGCGCACACAGGAGGGAACAATGGCCTAATGATACATGTTAATGCGGACGCTTCTTGCCTGCCACCTACACCAGCGGCGAGAAGATACGTGTGCGTGTGTATGTGAGTATATTATATATCTATATCTATTTATCTGTCTGTCTATCTAAATGAGAGAGAGAGAGAGAGAGAGAGAGAGAGAGAGAGAGAGAGAGAGAGAGAGAGAGAGAGAGAGAGAGAGAGAGAGAGAGAGAGAGAGAGAGAGAGAGAGAGAGAGAGAGAGAGAGAGAGAGAGAGAGAGAGAGAGAGAGAGAGAGAGAGAGAGAGAGAGAGAGAGAGAGAGAGAGAGAGAGAGAGAGAGAGACCGACCGACCTTGCGAGACCTTTCCACTGGCGTATCCCAGTATCGAAATGGATGTCGATCAAAGTCAATAACATTAAACTGGTGCATCTGCGACTTTCCTGCACGAGTAACTCAGGCCCTGAATGTGACAACCATTTCCTTTGATACACGGCTCCGCCATTTTGGTGTTCTGCCACGCCAAAGCCGTTGCTAAGCCAGCCAGTGAGCACTCAACCGGCGGCCAGTTAGGCAGCCAGTCTTCGTGTCAGCCAGCTGACTGGTCATTGTCAGTCATTTATGCGTCACTCAATCATTGTGGCAATAACAAATCGTTAGTTATTTTGTCAGGCACCAGAGCTGACCATTCAGACAGCCGTGGTGACGACCTTGGCAGTCAGGCAACAGGCCAGCATACTTGCAAATGAATATCACAAGATGGCAGTCAATCGTCCATGCATCAGCCCGACTACCAGTCCGCCAACCAGTCAACCCCTTGTTAATTAGCAGACAATCAGCTAGATCAAACCTGATTTTTTCTAGTTTCTAGCTGGTTAGCCCGTCAGCCAGCTAGACAGCTAAGCAGTCACCCAGAAAGTCAGCAAGATGAATTAATAAATCACACTCGCTCTGCAACTCAATGAGACAGTACATGATGACTCATGGATGATGGATGAGAAGAAGAAGGAAATACGAGAGAGAGAGAGAGAGAGAGAGAGAGAGAGAGAGAGAGAGAGAGAGAGAGAGAGAGAGAGAGAGAGAGAGAGAGAGAGAGAGAGAGAGAGAGAGAGAGAGAGAGAGAGAGAGAGAGAGAGAGAGAGAGAAGTAATACTGGCCTTAAACGACCCCCGGGGGAATGATTGAAGAGGATGAGCTTAAGACAACTTAGTAAGAAAATAGAAGAAAAAAAAGATAATGAAGGAAGAAAATGGGAAAAACAGGAACACACTTGAAGGTAATCTGCACCTCAATTAAAGAAAAGTTAGATAAAGTTGACAGAGGTAAAAAGGAGGATTAGGAGAAGGGTAGTAAGAAGATGGGGATGAAAAGAACATGGAGAAAAGGAGAAAAATAGAAAGATAGGTTAGAAAAGGAAAAGCTAGGGGTGGAAAATGGGAAGGAGCTGAACGGAATAGTCAGAAAGGGAGGAGGAGGAGGAGGAGGAGGAGGAGGAGGAGGAGGAGGAGATAGATGGCGAATCAGGATGGGGAAGAAGACGAAGATGAGAAAGAGATAGAGATAAGGAAAACTAAATTCGCCAACTGACAGACACACATCCATATATAGACATACAGACAGATAAACAGATAGACAATCAAAAAGAAGAGACAAAAGAAATCGATGAAGAGAACAAAAAAGTAGGAAGAGGAGAACAAAACAGAGAAAAGAACGCAGCCAAAAAAGAAAAAGCAATCAAGAAAAGAATTGTAGACACAGAAAAGCGGAGACGACAAAAAAAACAAAACATAAAGAACACACAACAAAACCCGATACAACAGGAAAAACATCGAGAGAAATACAAAAAAACAAGTAAAAATGTTAGAAAAAGAACAAAAAGGCAAAGAAAACGAGGAATTCCGTGATGTAGAGACGCCGCGGCATGATTACTCGGCAACATTAGAAAACGTTTATGAGGCAAGAGGGTGAAGTAAGAGGTGTGGAGAGGTGTGAGAAGCTCCGCGTTGAGAGAATGAAATGTGAGGGGAGGGAGGGAGGGAGGGAGGGAGGTTTGGGGCAAGGGAGGGAGGAAGGGTTGGAAAGAGTTAAGGTGGTGAGGGGTCGCGCTCTCTTGAAGAATCAAAGAACGAGGTGGAGAGAGAGAGAGAGAGAGAGAGAGAGAGAGAGAGAGAGAGAGAGAGAGAGAGAGAGAGAGAGAGAGAGAGAACACACACACACACACACACACACACACACACACACACACACACACACACACACACACACACACACACACACACACTAACTCCTCCCCACCCCCACGCACACTAACACCCCCCACCCCCACCCCCACCCCCCTCCTCCGTCCCCCAACCCACTCCAAACAAAACAGACAAAAAACGAGATGCGAGGTCAAAGAACAGAGGGAACGGGCGGACGGACGGGAGAGAAAGGGCAGGCAAGCAGGCAGGTTGGCAGGTAGGAAGGCAGGCAGGTTGGGAGGCGGGGATGCAGGCGGGCGGGCGGATAGCGAGCAAGCAAGCGAAGAGGAGGCGGCGGCGGCGGAGACGGGGAAGGAGGCGGTGAAAGGTGAGGGTCCTGAGGGATGAGTGGCGGCTCCCGACTCACGGTGGCCCAGATAACAACGTTACGGCGGGCCCCGGCGTCCCCGCGCGGCGCAGGGGAGATGGCGGCTCCTACAAATTAGATAAAAGATGGATTTGCTACCTGAGGGATGCTGGGCCGTGTTTGCCTCTCTCTCTCTCTCTCTCTCTTCTTCCTCCGTCTCTCGCTTGTTTGCCCTTCGTTACTCACTCACTCTCTCACTCCACTCTTTCTCCTTGGCTCGCTCAGTCTCATTCACTCACTTTTACTCCCATTCACTCACTACTCTGCCCCAATTCAGGTGTTCTTTACTCGCCTTGTCGCTTTTTGGCTCACTCATTCACTCATTTCATTACTCGTGAATACACACACATGCTCCCCTTACTACTACTGTTACTACTACTACTACTACTACTACTACTACTACTACTACTACTACTACTACTACAGCCACAACTTAACACCATCCCTCACCTACACCATCTCCACTACACCCACCACTACTACCACCACCATCACCAGCACTCTATCGACCAGCAGGACCTTACCACACCCACCACCACCACCTGCACCACTACCTGCACCACCTCCACCACCTCCGCTTGGCTCACGACGCAACATATCCCCGGGAAAGGCTGGAGCCGAGCAACAAGGAGATGCCATTAATAATTGTGAGCAACTGGCTGTAGGATATTATAGGGGCCTTGTGCTGTCCCCCTTCCCTCCCCCCCCGACCCCCGGCTCCCCCCTCACGTTTCTCAGGGCTTCTCTTTAGG